>NW_024091112.1:0-21434 GCF_014356525.2 Nilaparvata lugens | reverse complement strand
AACTGCTTATTTGAAGAAGAATGCTACCAATCACCATAAACAAATATTAATCTCAATTACGAAAATTCATTGAAATAAATTATTGTATCTTGTATAGAATATAATGGTTTTTTACTTTCCTTGACCTATTACCATGGGTAAGGAAAGTTTGCTTTCCAAAAAAATTAAGGTACCCTAATTTCATGTTTTCTATACGTTTCAAGGTCCCCTGAGTCCAAAAACATGATTTTGGGTGTTGGTCTGTGTGGTGTGTGTGTGTGTGTGTGTGTGTGTGTGTATGTCTGTGAACACGATAACTCATTCTAATAACTGACAAGAGTCTCATTTCTGGAAAAATTGCAGAGCTCCGTAATTTCCTGAGAAGTATGAATTTTGTTTAAATTTCTATCACGATTTTCGCAAAAATGACTTTTTGAAATTACAGGGGTCCACCCCATCCTTGAGAAATTTACTTTGTAACCTCCTTCTCGGCGTGAGGTAGGTAGGTAGAGCAGTTTATTCAAAAGAACACATGTCGATATTTTATTTGTGAACAGCTGTTTTGACAACTTTTGAAAAATCCTCAAATTTCATAATTCAAACAAAGGAAATTTACTCTGAACACAATCACAATAGTATAATCGTAGTTTTAATTATTTAGCCGCCAATCGGCATATTGTTATTCCCCTAAATTATCCTCGTTAATGAGGCTTATAGATCAATGAGCAAGGAAAGTTGTGTGAGTGTACCACACCAGATTTTTTTAAACAATAATGAACAGTTAATATTACATCAGCTATCCGCCATAGAAGGCAGTGGCAAGGCAGAGAATCGACAACGTTGCTCCCCCATCTTTCTCCACTGCCATTATAACGTGGACCTCACTATAGCTCAGTGATTAATTAGTTGGTTTCATTTTCTCATGACATTCTCGATGACAGACAGTTTATTGGCAGGGTGTCAGTTTTTCTCTTAGTTGCCGCTTCCAAAAATTGCATTTCAAAATGCCGCCTTCCATACATGGCGTAGTTTTTCGGAATTCCAAGACAGGCAATAAAATGTGATGACCGGTAGCAGTACCTTAGCAGCATCTGCTGATTACTTTTTGTGAAACTCTTGTCGCACAATTAGAGGCGAGAAACAGACGATGTTTTTGGAATGTCTTCATTTCAAAAACAACTTATTAAAAACATTGCGGCGGCTAATTGGTAATAAGTGATGCAGTGCAACACAATAAATTGAGTATGTACTGTAGAGAAACGATAGCAAAAGAAGGTATCCCAAAGTTCCTTGGTCTTTTATGTTCCAAAATTTCTTGTCAGATTTTTGTTAATCCAGACATATTACTGTTAATTATTACTGTTTTGTTGGGGTGAGAGTGTAAGAACGGCACAGTATGAGAGACTACCAGCGTCACATAGCTTCACCAAAAGCAACTACTAGGACTATCGGCTTGAGATAACAGTGACATTTGAGACATAAACATAAGAAGATATCCCAACGCTCCTTGGTCTTTTATCTTCTAAATTTCTTGACAGATTTTCGTTAATTCAAGCCGATTACTGTCGACTAACTGTTAATTATTACTGTTTTGTTGGGGTGAGAGTGTAAGAACGGCACAGTATGATAGACTACCAGCGTCCATAGCTCACCCAAAAAACTACTAGAACTATCGGCTTGAGTTCACAGTGACATTTGGAGGTGCATTTTCGTTTGTGCGTAAATTTCCACAGTCGACGACGACAAGCATTGTTGACACTCATATTGTCCAAATTTCAAGTGTGCTAAAACAGCTGATCAAGTAACTTCTCGTTATTAGTGTTCATTATTCAAGAATCAAAACATTAAATTTCTAATAATATCAAATATTGCCATTTAAAAGTATAAACTCAACATCCCCCATTATGCTCATAATTAAAGATAATATCACTTATCATCACATGATGTATGATTCAGGGAGATATTGGGAATAACTGCTGAATACATCGACGTATGGGCAAACTAATTTTCAGAAATTCTTCACGAGAATTCATCGATATTCATGTAATTATCATGGTTGAGTAATACATAGTGGAATACATAGAAGAATCACAGTGATTAGAGATAATAAACGTCCATGCCTCGAAGTATTTCTCAGACTTTATTGACCGAGCGAAGTGAGGTCGACACTTTATATTGACCGAGCGAAGTGAGGTTCTGAGATTCAAGTCGACGGTTTTACATTTCTCTTCATGTTCATATGTTGTTTTTCTATGTTTTTTTATGATCCTCATCTACGGCGAAACACGGTAATAGATTTTTTGTGTAGTTGAGAAGTTGATATTGTGGTAATTATTCATATTGAATAAAAAGACTAAGAATTGTCAAAAAACCACAGATTATTGATACTTAGAAGACCGGTTTCGGTTATTAACCATTGTCAATCTCTGAGAAACTTAGAGAAGAGAACTTCTCAGAGATTGACAATGGTGTAATAACCGAAACCGGTCTTTCTAAGTATCAATAAATCTGTGGTTTTTTGACAATTTCTTAGTCTTTTTCATTCAAAACGATAATAGATTTTCATGAAATTTGACAGCTATGGTCCTTTTGAAATTGCGCGTCGACGTATACAAGGTTTTTCGAATTTTCCATTCAAGGATATCTAAAGGGAAAGAAGCCTTCTTCATACGCCAATATTAGAGTAAAAAATCAGACTATAGAATTATTCATCATAAATCAGCTGTCGAGTGGATTATAATTGCATGCATGAACCATGCAATTCAATACTCAATGTAACTTAGTGAAAAACAGCTGATTTGTGGACTTTTTTCCCTCCCGACTTTTCTCTGCTTTCAACTCGTAAGCTTTTGATGATAGTAGCATAGGTAGTTGTTTACAACAAATTATTAGCATTGTCGATACAACAACCCAAACAGACATTAGTCGTTTCTACACCGATATCTCGCCGACACGACAGACAGGACAGGACAGAATTTACTCTGATGGACAGTATGGAAGAGACTGTGGTTTATAACTGCGCGAGGTCTACTGTTCACGAACTACTAGTTAAAAACACTTGAAGAATAGTCTATAAAATAGGAAGGGAGATATTTTGCAGCATAATGTTGAAAAATTATAGAGTTCTCTTCCACTTTCAAAGGAATCTCTTTGCTAAGTGCTGTTAGCCACTTCAAAATACATAAACCTGAGGTGAATAGCCAAGTCTGTATCCATTGTATTCAAATACAAGTGGTTTCGAAAATTGTAGACTTTGAACCAAGTTGAATAGGGATGTTTTGAAATGGAGAGAGTTTGAAGTAGAATTTCAGGTCAAATTTCTCCTTCACAATTTCAACTTTTTTTTTCTTTTCTACGACTACTATATCAAGTAGAGGATTGTTCTCATGTATTACGATTATAATTAATATTTATTCTGAATCTGAATATATTAGTAGTTCTGCGAACAGGACCACGCGCAGTTGTAACCACAGTCTCTTCTAATACTGTCCATCAGACTAAATTCTGTCCTGTCCTGTCCTGTCGTGTCGGCGAGATATTGGTGTAAAAACGACTAATGTCTGTTTGGGTTGTTGTATCGACAATGCTAATAATTTTATTTAAACAGCGATATGCTACTATCATCAAAAGCTTACTCAGTTAAAAGCAGAGAAAAGTCGGGAGAAATGCTATTCAAGAAATGACTTCAAGTTATCAATATTGTATGCCTCTCTGCATGCAATTAATAGACCACACAACAGCTGCTTTTCATTAAGTTACATTGAGATATTGATTGCATGCGTCAATACATACAATTTATAGTCCACTCGACATCTGATTTATGATGATAATATTCTATAGTCTTATCTTTTACTCTAATATTGGGTATGAAGGAGGCTCCTTTTCCATTTATATTATCCTTGAAATGCAAATTTCCAAAAACCTAGTATTTATACGTCGACGCGCACTTAAAAAGGAACATACCTGTCAATTTCCATGAAAATATATTACCGCGTTTCGCCGTAAATGAGCAACATATAAACATGAGAGAAATGCAAAACCGTCGACTTAAATCTTAGACCTCACTTCGCTCGTTCAAATATTGTTTCAATAACATAGTGGTTTAGAGTCTGCTGAATTTTCGAAGAGGGATTGCTAATAAATTCGAAATTACCAATTCAGATGGAGAGGCAGAAGATTGATTAATTGATTTTAATTGATTGCTTGATTTTATTGGTTGCTTGGTTTTATTGATTGCTGTGCTATCTCTCGACAGATCCATTGCACATAAACAGTATTACAAAATATATATAATTATATTCAGATAATTGAAACAAATAAACGATAGTATCATGGAAACAAATAGTATCTGTAACAATTTGATACTTGATTCTAACATAACTTGAATCAGAAAAGTGTTATTAATGCAATTAAGGAGAAAAATAATATTTAGAGAGTTGAAGATGTGCAGTGAACGAACTGTCTAGCTGTGACGTAAGCATGAACCGTTCGTTTTGGGAGTGGCTTGTCTAGGCCAATGACAGACGTTCACCTTGAGAGGTCATTCATCTATCAATTGTCTTCACTAGCCATCGTTATTAGAACCACCAGGTACCCGTGCTCCGCAGGGTCTAATTGAAAAACTTGAAACAAACTGAAAACTTACCTTCTGGAAATCTTGAAGAATTAAAATATATGCCTATAGCCCCTCGGTAAACTGAGAATCTGTATGCGAAATTTCAGTTAATGAGTCCAGTAGTTGAGACGTGATGATGCATCATTCGTTCATTCCTATCCCGTACATGTATAACCATTATATCATTTATATATTAGAGAACATGAATTTATTTCATTGATATAAGCACAAAATAAATACAATGATTGGAAGAGAAACTACTAATTATAGAAACTGTATCGCTCCCGAATTCAGATAGTAAATAGACCTATAATCAAAATGAGGTAGAGATACCATTTTCCTTTCTATTATCGTATTAGATAGCCTATTATATTCTGATGTCTAAATATATTATATAGAATTTCTTTCAAAAAGATACGTTGAGATTGATTCAATTCAATTCAATTTATTTCACCAAAACACAAAACTTTACAAAGATGTGACATCAGAAAAAAACAATAATATTATTCTAATATCTATTTATCATCTACCTGTAAAATACGGCTGGAGGTGAAGAACTACTGGCATAAGTGAAACACTTGTTCGCCAGTAGGAGTAGAGACTTACCGTAACTGTTTCTAAATCTTAAGCTAATAATTTAAAATGGAATATTTTTATTCAAACAATGGAAGTATATTTAAAATAATGCTATTAATTGTGAATTAATCTAGACAATAACGAATAGTTTTAAAAGCTGAACAAATTTTTGAACTCATAAAATATTAAGATGGAAATAATAGTTGTGAAGTATCCGTTTTTAATATTTATTGGTACAAACTTAATAGGTACACCAATGAGCTCGTTCGGGATGAAGTTTAAAATATTTGGAGCGATGTACCACTGCTTACGGATAACCGTTAAATTCGAATCATAAGTAACATATCTATGTAGCTTGTATCTTGTTCTATGAGTTACATTGATTGTGAAAATGAGCTTCTATGTTTATTGAAATATTAAATATGCTAAGCACATAGAGTTGACGGATTGACATAACTCTCAATTTACTGAATGCAATTTTTGAGGGAACAATATGGGTTTATTTAATATGGTTTTATGATCATTTTCTGTATATGAATAGTGGTAACAAAAGAGTGTCATAAGTACCACCCCAAACCGCCAAGCCTTAATTTCATAGAAATTGTACAATTGCAAAATAAAGCATTCTCAACTTTGATAAATCAAGTATCGACCTCAACTTATAAAAATTATAGAGACAAACCTTAGTTTATGGCATAGGTATTCAATATGCCTTCTCCACTTGAATCCCTCCTCGATTATCAAACCAAATATTTTATTTGACTAGTCCTTTCAATCTCAGGACATCTACAGGAGCATCGTCTATAAATTACTGATATACGTAACACCAAAACAGGTATCAGCTATTCTAATCATTTTGTAGTTGTGACAACTTCAAGTCTTCTTATACAACATTAAACATGGATTTCATGGAAGACATCCTCACCACCTCACAGAAGAATATCATAAGAGATATTGTTTTATTGTGTTCTGATGACAAATACTTGATTTGAAATATGGAAAGTATAGACTGTAAAAAAACTTCATGAATCACACAATGTATTCTATCAATTATTCAGGAATGAAGTGTATAGTATACTTGGTATAAAGTTCAGAAACAAAATTCTCGTAAAAATATTCTCCACTCATCATCTTCAGAGTTTCTCTGTTTCAATTTATTCTTCCTTTTTTATTTCTGTAATAGATTGACATGTATTCTAATTTCTCTTTTTCAATTCACTCTCTTTCACATTTTTCCTTTTTTCAATCACTGTGATAGATTTTTATGTATTCAGATGTCGAAGTCTATACTTTGGGATGTGACAATAAACATTTTATTGAGATTATTGAATTGAACTTGACTGACAAATTTGTTTAAAGGGAAATCGCAATAAACTCTTTTGTTCTGACCAGAGAACTCGAATTGTAGCGCCAGAATGCCAGACTGTGGTTCTGCCAATAGCAGGCTTGTGTTTGCGCCGGCGCAGACCGTCCTGCTGCGTGGCATTGTGGATTTTTTTGTAAGTCTTGTCTGTCATGTCTCGTCAGCCCGTTCTTTTGCAAGAACAAAATTGTGTTTGTCTGTCATGTAATTTTCGATCGGAAATTTCTTGAAATTGTTTGAGTGTAGTGTGTGTGAATTATGAATATAACAGCGTAAATAGTATTGAATTTAATTAATTTGAACCGGATTTGAATTTAAAAGATCCAGTTTGAGCTTTGTTCAAAACACAGTGCATAGCCTGCAAGTTGAACGCGAAAGGCAGCCGGAAGCAAGACCTGTCCTCTTCCCAGATTTCGTCCCACCCTGAACCTGACCAAAACACCTAATAAAGGATTCGAAGGGCAAGTAGTCAGGATTGGAATAGATTTGGTGAGTTTTCGCTCTTTTTATTGTTCATTTATGCAGAGTTTAACTGTACAAATAACCTGGCTCAAATTGAAGATTAAATTTTGTCCCTTGTTTGTATTTGATTATTTAAATAGTAATTACAGTCCTCTGGTAGCTCTAGCCTGAGCTTTGTTCAGAACATCTTTCAGATTCTTTTAAAATTTCACTTGGAATACACAGTCATCTTCAAGCATTTTTGAAATTCGGAATGCACCAATCAACATAAATAATTGAATAAAACTGGTTGCTAAGCAAATTAGTTTGATTCGAAACTGGAACTAAAATCATGGCGACTTCAGCTTATTATGAAAGTGGACACTCGCCCGATCTAGCGGATGACTTATTAATAATAATTAGCGCGTTGTTTCCAGCCATAAGCGGCTGGAAAGAGACAACTTTCTGGCCTAGACCGGAAAAGAAACCCTTTTCTGACTTCGTCTGCAAACAAGGTCTTTCAGATCTACGTAGGGACTGGAAAACAGCTGCTTTCTGTGCAGTGTGGCGAAAATAAAATTACACAGAAAAACATTTGATGCATTTCAGGCAATTTTACCCATAATTACCCACTTTTCATATTCAATGGTAACTGTAGGAAAAACTTAATGTGAAATACGTGCGCAAAGTTCCTCTGCTGCACTCAACAAACCATTCCGCCCTCACCTACGGCTCGGGCGTAAACGTTTCTTTCGGTGCAGCAAACTGTCACTTTGCGCACTAGTTGCACAAATAACTATTTCGACGAATAAAATACAATTCATAATTTTAAACAAGAATGAACAGATACCTGGTTCTACGATCCTTCTCTACTGCCGTTATAACGTGGACCTATAGGAAAATCATTGGTTCAAACATTTCAGCCTCATATTATCAACAACATTTTATATTTGTTTGCTTTTTGAAGTACATTTGTGTTTAGAATAATGAGTTTTCTTCATTTTAAACTTCAAAAAAATAAAAAATTAGGAATTGTGAGTGTAACATTTAGTGAGAAAACTTGAAGAACCCAATATACTAGTCTAGCCTATAAAACTGAGTGTAAATAGGAAATGACATTGGGTAATATGGCAAGGCAGATTTCACTTTTTATATTTATCCCCCTGATATCAAAAAATAAAATTAGTGATCAATCAATAAAATATTTTATTATCCAAAGAATTTCATCTTATCTATTTATTTTTTCCATTATCATTAATAGAATAAATGAAATATTTATTAATAACCCCCTAACGTTATTAAGTCTGATACTAAAAATTGGAATACCCCCGTTCCATATTTGAAAACCAGAAATTATAAGTAAATTACCCTGAATGGAATGTCTATTATTAACAACATTAATTAAAATTCCCCTAATAATTTTAATTAATAAATTAAGATCATCGAAAAAGGATCTTCCTACCAATAAAAGCCTTATGAATAAATGAATCAGTTCAATTTTCTGCCAGTTTAATAAAATAGAAAGCTAGAAATGGGGAAATATTGAGACAAAAATAGTGAGAAAATAAGTCTTGAGTAGAGTTTTCCGAGTAGATTTCTATTTCTTGAGAGGTATTTTCGAAGGTAAATTTCACAGCTCTTTTCCCTCTCTCTTTCTCCCCCCCTCTCTCACTCTCTCTCTCTTTCTCTCTCTCTCTCTCTCTCTCTCTTCTCTCTCTCTCTCTCTCTCCTCTCTCTTCTCTCTCTCTCTCTCTCTCTCTCCTCTCTCTCTCTCTCTCTCTATGATTATTATCTATAGTTAGTATATTACAAATCGCTTTTTCATATCATATACAGTTCAATAGTTATTTTCTTAGTCTACAGGGTGTTTCAGAAGTAGTGTCGAGAATTTTAGGGTATTGTACCTGGATGCTAGGAGACTACAAATGTCATATTTGAAGTGTCCAAAACTCAGCGGTTATCCTATAGCTGCCATTTTGTTTTTTCACTTAAAAATTTTATCTCAAGAACGAAATGTTGTATTGATCTGAAATTTGGCATGAATATTTATGCTATAAAGACTCAACTATAAAAAAAAAAAAAAAAATTTTTTCGTTGAAATTTTTCAAAATGGCGGCCATTTTAAATTTTTGATGGCGAATATCTCGAAAACCGTCCATTTTACAGAAAATTTACAAGAGACAAAAAAGCAAATTTTTTCACAATTCCAATGATACCTAATTTATTAGATTGGTCGAAGAATAACAGAGAAATTAATTTTTTTCGTACTGCATGCATGACCACTTTTCACCATTTAAAGATCAATATTAATTTTTTTATAATTTCATGAAAACCGTTCTTATTACAGAAATATACAAGAATAACTTTCCTCCAAATTTTATTTTACATTGAAAAATATTAATTTCACTCAAATCGGTTCACTGATACTAATGCAGCAATTGCTCAAAATGCCGTCCTTCAACTTGATTACACAGTCTGCACCTTTCAATCATGGACCGTCGAACTGCTATAAAAGCATTTTCATCATCTTGAATGGCACCTGCTGCAGCAACCACTCTTGCCACAAGGTCTTCTTCGTTTTCTACTGGCGTGCTGTAAACAAGGTCTTTCATATGGCCCCAGAAAAAAAAATCTAAAGGGTTGAGGTCAGGTGAACGTGCGGGCCACGGTACTGGTCCACCCCGCCCAATCCACCGCTGACGATAGGTCATGTTCAGAAAGTCCGTAACAACATTTCCGAAATGAGCAGGGGCACCATCATGTTGAAACCAAATATTATATCTGTTTGCAAGAGGCACATCTTCCAAAAGTTCTGGTAGTATGTCTCTTAAAAAAGTAATGTACGTGGGAGAATTCAGACGATTAGGAAGAATGTATGGTCCAATCACGTGATTACCTAAGATACCCGTCCAAACATTCAGCGAAAATCTATGCTGATAACCACGCACTTTGACCTCATGAGGATTGTCTAAGGCCCAGACGTGACTGTTGCGAGAGTTGAAGATTCCTTCTCTTGTAAAGCTGGACTCATCGGTAAATAACACATTTTCTAGAACATTTGGTTGGATAATGTCTTGCTGAAGAAACCAACGGGCACAGTTTACTCTTGGCTCATAGTCGCGTTCAACCAATGAGTGAAATTTTTGAAAGCGGAAGGGGTGAAGTCTTTCCTTGTTTAGTACACACCACACAGAAGAAGCACTTGAATTGATTTGCTTTGCAACTGCTCTCGTACTCGTTCTAGGACTGAAATCGAATTTCTGCAATACTTCCTCTTCAAAAGCAACATTTCGAACTGCTCGAGGCCTACCAGCAATTACCCTGTTCCGTTCAAATGAACCAACTTCTCTCAGCCGATTGTGAGTTCTTGTGAACACCTTGTCGGAAGGGAGACGGCGGTTTGGAAATGCAGCTGCATACATTCTTCTTGCTTCGGTCGCATTGCCAAGAGCTGCTCCATACATGAAGTGAATATCGGTGTACTCCAGCGAACTAAATTCCATTACAATAATTAAATATTTGTGTAGAAGCAACGTAAGAAAATATTGAAAATGGAAATTTAAGATAGAAATAAGACCTAGGAAACGTGAGACTAAGAAATAGGAAGCACTACATCTGGTTCTTTACTTTTAATGAAACAACAATACTTTTACAAGACAACATTATCATCTGAAACCATTGTAAAATCATCTGTTTGCCCATATGGAGCCATACCGAGTTTCAAAGCTTCATCTTAAATACATCTGGAATTAAAAAATTAATATTGATCTTTAAATGGTGAAAAGTGGTCATGCATGCAGTACGAAATAAATTAATTTCTTTGTTATTCTTCGACCAATCTTAATAAATTAGGTATCATTGGAATTGTGAAAAAATTTGCTAACTTTTTTGTCTCTTGTAAATTTTCTGTAAAATGGACGGTTTTCGAGATATTCGCCATCAAAAATTTAAAATGGCCGCCATTTTGAAAAATTTTAACGAAGAATTTTTTTTTTATTTTTTATAGTTGAGTCTTTATAGCATAAATATTCATGCCAAATTTCAGATCAATACAACATTTCGTTCTTGAGATAAAAATTTTTAAGTGAAAAAAACAAAATGGCAGCTATAAGGATAACCGCTGAGTTTTGGACACTTCAAATATGACATTTGTAGTCTCCTAGCATCCAGGTACAATACCCTAAAATTCTCGACACTACTTCTGAAACACTCTGTATATTATGTAAATTCATCCATAATTTTGCTGTATTGTAAGCTATTGTATATAAGTGTATAAGCCAGTATATATTGTAATCTACATAAATAAAGTACTCAATCAATCAATCAATCAATCAATCTCTCTCTCTCTCTCTCTATCTATCTCTCTCACTCACTCACTCTTTCTCACTGACCTACGTTTTCGTATCAAATAAAAATAACTCTCAACTCTCACTGGAAACCAAAGTTGTACAATAAATTAAAAATTTGAATATTGCAAATCAGATCGTTAGTGCTTTGTGAAAAATATAAAACGGCTTCCAGTAAACAACATTGGAAGAAAAATATCGAACGGCTAAAATGGGAGCGCCATGGATATAAACTAATAAATTTTATGACGTCAGATAACTTCTAGCATCTTTTATTGATCTCCATCTGCTCTCTCTTATCCTCATTCGGTCTTCTTTTTCTTCTTCTTCTTCTTCTTCTTCTTCTTCTTCTTCTTCTTCTTCTTCCTCTTCTTCTTCTTCTCTTCTTCTTCTTCTTCTTCTTCTTCTTTCTTCTTCTTCTTTTCTTCTTCTTCTTCTTCTTCTTCTTCTTCTTCTTCTTCTTTTCTTCTTCTTCTTCTTATTCTTCTTCTTCTCTTCTTCTCTTCTTCTTCTTCTCTTCTTCTTCTTCTTCTTCTTCTTCTTCTTCTTCTTCTTCTTCTCTCTTTTCTAACTTACAATTTTTTTAATAAATAAATTTATATCGATGTGCACTTCCCTCTATTGGCTCTTTGTTACATTACTAAAACATTGAATACGATTGTATTCTTCCCCACCTCAGTTTTTCATGTCATTCACCATTTTTCAACGTGCTCTTCGTTTCTCTCTCATTTTTTTGTCTCTTCAATTTCTTTCCACTCTCTCTTTTCATCCTCATTCGACCACTTATCTTCATCTATTTCTCTCATCGCTTACCTTCTCTGTCCCATCGAACATCTTCATCCTTTTCGTTTTCCGCAACTTGTTGCTCTATCTATTATTTTCTATGCTTTCACCCTTTCTCTTTTCTGACCCTTCTTCTTCTCATTCTCCTCCTTCTACCCCTTCATCTCCCAATTCTTCTTATACTTCTCCTCCTACACCTCTCACTCCACTTCTTCCTTCCCCCCTATTTCTCTCCATTCATCTCTATTCTCTACCTCTCTTTCTACCCCATGCACAACATTCCACGATATCTCTCAAACTTATTTCATTGGCATAAACCCTAAGGCTTGAATAACTAGCATCCGTCACTCAGTATGAAAAGTAAGAATTAGTTGTTGCCAATTTCCATTTCTGGATTAGAGAAACCATCCCAGCTGCAAAAATACTACTAAGCACAAATCAGCAAGATTGAAAATTAGCCTCTAGTGAGATTTTGCTAACTTGTTCTTGTTCTGTCTCTTCTTCTTCTTCTTCTTCTTCTTCTTCTTCTTCTTCTTCTTCTTCTCTTCTTCTTCTTCTTCTTATTTTTTTCTCTTCCATTCCTTCTTCCTTCTCCTCTTCTTCTTTTTCCTCCTTTTCCTCTTCTACTTTTTCTCTCCTCTTGATCTTCTTCTTCATCTTCTTCTTCAACTTATTCTTCATCTTCTTCCTCTTCATCTTCTCCTTCTTCATCTAGTTCTTGTTCCGCCGGTATGTTAACAAGACGTTAGATTTTCTGCACGTGTAAAAGTTGTTATAGATTCAGCTAGAGGCTGACTTGCAAGTTCCATGTTCGATTCTGTTTTCGGTATCAGGTACTTAATCATTTTTCTTAATTAAATGACACTGAAATGTTTAGACCGTCGTTTATTTAGAGACGCAGTCTCATTTCATAGGTTATCTTAATTGGCATTGAATTCTACACATTCTTCGATTCGTTCCATCCTACAGCTCGCGAATATTTTGGAGGTTTGCGAAATAAAACCATGGAGAAAAGTACCATGAGAAGATATCCCATCATATAGGCCGTTTTTGTTTCAAATTTTACGCCAATTTCCAGCTAACTCTAGCAAATTTCTGGTTACAACTGTCCATTATCACTGTTTTGTTGAGTTGAGAATGTTAAGGTGCGTACAGATATACGCGCCGCGAACATGAGCAATTCAATTTTACTCAGCTGATTATATCTGTATTTTTACAGAAACGGTAAGATACAGATATAAAAAGCTTGGCATCAGCTGATTGAAAGTGAATTGCTCATGTTCGCGGCGCGTAAATCTGTACGCACCTTTAGAATACTAAGAATGGCACAGTATGAGAGACTACCAGTGTCATATAGCTTCACGAAAAAGAACTACTAGGAGGACTATTACAATCGGCTTGAGTTAACAGTGAAATTTGGAATTTGTATTCCTTCTTTGAGAAGCTATGTGACGCTGGTAGTCTCTCATACTGTGCCGTTCTTACACTCTCACCCCAACAACACAGTAATAATAGACAGTAGTCGACAGTGTTCGGCTTGAGTTAACAGAAACTCGGCTTGAAATTTGCTACATAAACGCCATATACCATGGGATATCTTCTTATGCTATATTTTCTCTACGGTTCTATTAGATTTCAAATAACATGAAGCTAAAAAATGTGAACGTTCCCTTTTCTCATAATACTCATCACTAGTCGACAGTAATCGTCTAGAAATAACAAAAAAGCGGCTTGAAATTTGGAACATAACCGACCTAGCCTATACCATAGGATATCTTCTCATGCTATCTTTTTTCAATAGTGATAGCCTCTTTCTAGCCCCTTCTGTGTATTATTTTCAAATTTCAATTAAACAGGCCCCAAATCTCAAAGCGCAACTTCGATTTTGTCAGAATGCAATTTACTCCAGACAAATCCACTCTATAATTATTTTGCATCTCTTCTGATATCCTTACCTGATTCTGACACAATAATTTTGCATATTCTCTGATAACCGTGTCTGATTTTGACAGAATAATTTCAGAAATAATCTTGTTTTTGACAGGAGGCATCCACCCTGGCCTGAAGAGAGAGAGCGTGAGAGGCAGTCCACCTGTGCCTGTGGGAGGGAGAGAGAGGGAGAGAGAGCAACAACCTCAACAGTATGCAGCGCAGAAAAATGGGAACGAGAGAAAGCATTCTTCTAGCGGTAAGTTTATTTTGGAAAATTATCTTAAATTTTACAGTTTGATTTTGAAATTTATCTTAAATTGTTTCTTCAATTGTGTTTTGTCTTTTTGTTTTTGATGTCATCATGGTGGTAATTTGTTTTTTTACCATTACGTTTACTGTACCACTCCAAAACACCATACTCCATCAAGGATGAACCCATTAGGGTCAACTCACACTTCTGAGACTCAGGTCGAGAAGAGAGTCGACTGTAGAGAGCATGTGTTTTCAAATGGTGACGTCGCGGAGACTAGAATTTATTGACTGGTCTGAGTGTCACCATTTGGAAACACATGCTCTCGACTAGAGTCGAGTCTCTTCTCGACCTGAGTCGCAGAAGTGTGAGTTGACCCTTAGACGTTCTACTGTATAGGAGGAAAGTCCTGTTCACGTTCCTGTGGACGAAGTTATAAAACTGAATTATCAATCCTCACGAGGTATTGCAAGGTTTCGTGAAATTTGAATCAAAATAAGAAAATAATAAGATCAGGAACATTTTCCGATGAAATATAACTATCAACTACAAAGGATGTAGTCGTATTATTTGAGTACCTCTACACGTAATAAGTGGAAGATTGTGTGCCGGATTGTACTTTCTTGTGATTCTAGATGATATCACACAAATCATAAAAGTATTATTGGGAAGGGCAAAACAGGCTTCAATCTAAAACTGATATTCTTCCAGAATTTGATAGAATAATATTGTTTAAGTTTTAAAATGTATACTCAACTTATAACAACAATTCTCCAAACAAAAGTTGCTCAACTTCCAATTTCATATTTAGAGCTTCGATGGATCTATAGTGGTGGACAGTACAGTATAAGAAACTCAATATAATATCATGAACAAGATAAAGATTGATAAAAAGTCATGAGTCATTTTTTCTTTCCTTGCCCTATTACCATAGGTAAGGAAAGAATTGCTTTCCGAAAAAATTAAGGTACCCCAATTTCTATATTTCTATACGTTTCAAGGTCCCCTGAATCCAAAAGAGTGGTTTTTGGGTATTGGTCTGTATGTATGTGTGTGTGTGTGTGTGGTGTGTGTGTGTGTGTGTGTGGTGTGTGTGTGTGTGTGTGTGTTGTGTGTGTGTGTGGTGTGTGTGTGTGGTGTGTGTGTGTGTATGAGTGTATGTGCGTCTGTGTACACGATATCTCGTATCCCAATCAACGGAATGACTTGAAATTTGGAACTTAAGGTCCTTCCCCTATAAGGATCCGACACGAACAATTTCGATGAAATGCAATTCAACATGGCGGCTAAAATGGCGAAAATGTTGTCAAAAACAGGGTTTTTTGCAATTTTCTCGAAAACGGCTCCAACGATTTTGATCAAATTTATTATTAGAAAAGTCATTATAAGCTCTATCAACTGCCACTAGTCTCATATCTGTAAAAATTCCAGGAGCTCCGCCCCATCTATGCAAAGTTTGATTTTAGATTCCCAATTATCAGGCTTCAGATACAATTTAAACAAAAAATTCCAAGTGGAAAAGATTGGGCATGAAAATCTCTACAATTAATGTCCAGTAACATTTTCACCTAAATTTGGAAATAAGCTCGTAGTTCGAGAAAATAAGATTATTCAATTTGCAAACTGTTGACAAGTGTTGATTCTATTGAATCTTTTCACTATGAACAGATAGCAGACTTCATGTGTCTGCAGCGTTATTGTCCTGTAACCAGCTGGCTTAGATCTTCGAATAGTTGACTAATTAGATGCGCGGGAACACTAGCGTCAGTTGATCAATTTTCATAACGGCAAGGAAAGTTGTGTGAGTGCGCCACACCAGATTTTTCTTTGAGCTTTGTGGCCGATACTTCATATACATGTGTCGAGAATCTTCCTAATTTAATCAGCTGCTAGATGATTACAAATTAGAGCTTAGAAAGTAGTCGTATCTATGACTTTTCTACAATCAGGAGTCCTTAGTTGCCATCAGATATTTTTACAATGTATATGAGCTAGTCAAAAAATGAAAATAATTTTCTAGAATGAAGATGTCTCACGTACCAGAGATTTGCATTTCAATTTTTACTAAATTTTAATTCAAATCGATATCTCGCCGACACGACAGGACAGGAAAAAATTCACTCTGACAGTATGGACGAAGGAAGCTGTGGTTTATAACTGCATGAGGTCTACTGTTCACTAAACTACTAGTAACTGTAGTGATCGTTGGATACTTTTGTTAATCATTTGTCTCTGGTTGTGTTCTGAATCTTTAGCATTGAAAAAATATCTGGCAACTGAAGAATCTTCATTCTAGAAAACTCTTTCCATATTTTGTTGAGCTCATACACATTGTTAACCTTTCTGGCAACCAAGGACTCCTGATTCTAGAAGAGTCATAGATACGACTACTTTCTAAGCGCTAATCTGCAATCTGCAATCATCCAGCAGCTGATTTCGATGCAAAACGCAAAAGCATCATTACCTGTCATGTTATTTACTACCAGGGAATTACCGGCAAATCATCATCATCTCCTTCACATTTCTAGACATTTCTGAAAGCCGTCATCATGACAAATTTTCTCCGAGATTTTCTTCGTGGCCTGGTTGACTACTTGCACCTGTTGTAGTGAAATTCACTTCAAACTGACAGATCATTGGTTGGATAGATAGTATTGGTGTTGTATACTAAGAATGCTGACAACTTTAAATGAGGGATTAGTTAATAGAGATTCTCTATAGTGAGGTCCACGTTTACTAGTAGTTCTGTGAACAGTAGACCTCACGCAGTATTCTCATCCACAAGTACCTGATTGAAACTATAGACCTTATGGAAATACAGCAATAGACTGGCTTCTCCACACATCTGTGTAATCACTTGTCAGCTGATTTATGATGAATAATTCTATAGTCTGATTTTTACTCTAATATTGGTGTATGAAGGAGGCTCTTTTTTCCTTTTATATTATCCATGAAATGCAAAATTTCCAAAAATCTTGTATATACGTCGACGCGCAATTTAGAAAGGAACATACCTGTCAAATTTCATGAAAATCTATTACGGCGTTTCGCCGTAAATGCTCAACATTTAAACATTAAGAGAAATGCCAAAACCGTCGACTTGAATCTTAGACCTCACTTCGCTCGGTTAATAATGCCAGTGTTTGATTAGCAATGGTATTGCTATCCTTGTCTATCATTCAACAAAGCGGATAGCGCTATCTCTTTCTCGCTTTGCTCTGTTGCCAGATCGTCTTTTAACAATTTAGAATTAATAATTAGTTAAATTAACAAAATAATTCGTCTTAACTATGAGAATTCATTATGAAATTATTGAAAAATATGATTTCTTGCTTAATAAGATATAATTGATTAAACAAGAATGAACAGTTAATATTACATCAATAAACCTGTATCAGCTACCGTCTATAGAAGGCATTGACAAGACAGAGGTTCGGCAAGGTTGTTCTCCTATCTTTTTCCACTGCCATTATAACGTGGACCTCACTATAGGAATTCTGACAGCTTTAAATGAGAGATTAGTTGTGGAGATTCACTAGAAACTTTCAGCATAAGTTGAATGGGACACATTGGTGATACTTCATTGAGAAATTCTGACAGTCTGAGATCTCAAAATATGAGCAACGAAATTGCTATACTTGTTTCAATGATTGCCGGATGAAATTAGACAGGTTATGTCAAAAATTATTGTCAAAGATCTCAGATCAAAGATTAGAGAGTGGAATATTCTTTGTCACGATAATTTTTCGACTTGTGAGTGTTGTCGTCTATAGTGAGGTCCACGTTATAATGACAGTAATTGATGAACTTTGATGTTGCTAACCTTGTCTATCATTCGACAAAGAAGGTATTACTATCCTTTTATAGCTCCGCAACGATGCCAAATCTGTTTCTGGAAGTGTTTAAATATAATTAATTAATGCAGAGGCAAGGCAACGCTGTTCTTCTATCTTTATCCACTGTCATTATAACGTGGACCTCACTATAGGATAAAATTGTCTGTCAAATAGAATGCGAGATAGTTTTTAAGGCAAGATACCATTTTCAACAAAACTTGCTTCAAATTATGTTTTGAATGCTTCTACAAAATTGAAACTGTTCTCAATTGTCCAATTGGTTTGTTTTTGTAAAGCAGGGGAGAAACTCCAATGAGAAATACCTCACTCTTATTTCGTGACTTGAAAACGAGAATTGACAAATAATTACCATTTATTTGTTTATAAAATTAAATGTATCAAACGAGAATGAGACTTGAATAACTGAATGACTCAGCTTCACATTTCTTATCTGAAGAAATAGTCAAATTAGGCACTTGATGAACTGAGATTTCGATGATCTGGGAATCATCCCAGACCAATCATTGACGAACTAAAATCCTCCTAGACAGATGAGTGCAATATACGAAATAGCTCAAAATAAAACGGGACTTGAAGGAGTGAAAGACTCAACCTAACATTTCTTTCAGTATCTCTAAAAGTTTTTTACTGATCCATATATTAATTTTCTGTTTCAAATAATTTATTTCTCTCATTTTTATAAAATATAATGTAATGTTAGTACCATGCAATGGGTTTTGCATGACCTGGCAATGCATTGTCATTTGTGATGAAGAATCAATAAATCCTAAAAGTCGAAATAGGCACTTGACAAACTTAGATTTCGATGAGCTGAGACCTTAACGAACTAAAATCCTGACTAAATGCAAACCTCCGAGACATATGCGTGCAATTAACTAAACCGTTTTCAAGTTTCCAAACATGTAGCCTATCTTAAACATTGTGATTACGAAGCACATATTTCACCACAGTGAAATTTTCTTGAGCCAGTCATCATTGACTTTGCATGGGCAGCATTGATGTAAATACATAACTTATGCAAACAGTTTTACGTGAACTCCACTATAGTGAGGTCCACGTTATAATAGCAGTGAAGAAAGATAGGAGAACAACGTTGCTGATCCTCTCTCTTTTCAATGTCTTCTATAGACGGTAGCTGATACAGGTTTATTGATGTAATATCAACTGTTCATTCTCGTTTACAATAATCAATCATATTTTATTAAGCAAGAAATCATATTTTTCAATAATTTCATAATGAATTTTCATAATTAAGATGAAATATTTTGATAATTAATTTATGTATTCAAATCGCTATCAATTTATGTACTCGAATTGTTATCAGTTTATGTGTTCGGATTGATATCAATCTATGCATTTTATTAAGCAAGAAATAATATTTTTCAATAATCTCATAACGAATTTTCATAATCAAGATAGAATATTTTGTTAATTAATTATTAATTCTACATTGTTAAGAGACGATCTGGCTACAGAGCAAAGCGAGAACGAGATAGCACTATCCACTTTGTTGAATGATAGACAAGGATAGCAATACCATTGCCAATCAAACACTGCCATTATAACGTGGACCTCACTATAGACAACATACGGTAAGCGAGTTCTTGACTAGTCACCGCTTCACCGCTTTTGAAGTGATTAGTCAGCAATAAAAATTTCATGCAGGCTGCAAGATGTCGGTTGAAGTGTGGTTCACCTAAAACTGACGGTATTGGAGGAATGGGTAGGATTAAAAACTGTAAATACTGTTAAAACTGTTGAATACTGTTGAAACTGTTGAATACTGTAAAGAATGCTGACACAGTTTGGGTTGAACGGGTAGCATTAATGAAATACTGATAGTTTGAAGTGAAGGTTGCCTAGGCCTCTTTCACACGAAGGAGACGTGCAACTTGAACACTGAACAGTGTTCTCGTTTTTTTGTCGAAGTACATTGAGTCAAATCGTGTCTTTCACATGGTGACTCCTATCCAGGAACCTCGTTTTGTCACGTCTTTTCCCCTCGAGGCAAGCAGAGGCAAGATCTAACACTACGCGCCGACGTTGCTCAAAGGATGACTCATCACTTTTTCTCAAAGTCTAACTTCCTTAAAAATATAGATAGAAGATTCTGATTCGGATTTGGATTCAGCGACCCCAAATTCTTTAAAGCGAAGTCCCGTTTTCGAAAATATCCGAAAACAAGGAAGTTATGGTGTTTTTAATAAAGCTTTCTATTATCATATAATTATATGGTAAAAACGAACAGGTACTGTACTATACAGTACGTAAGTACTGTAGCTATTATAATACAACTTACACTGTATTCGGTAGGAAATTTGGTAGGTATTTATCTTGATTTCTGAAAATAACCCAAAATAAGGGAGTAAGATAACTTTGAAAAACCAAAGTTTTCCTGCCGATTGAAGAACAGGAAAAATTAGTCTAAGACATATTATGTCTTAGAATAAAAACGTGTAACAATATCAGATCATATTCAAGCTATCAAGCTTTCATAAATGTATTTGTCTCCTCATGGCAGAAGTTTGCGCCCAACGTTTTCACTTAAACATTTCTATGATTAAATTGTGATAAAGAACATTATCGTATGATCTTCTAAATCCAGTTACATGTACATCGATTTTCGTAAAATTGATTTTTCCGTTCCTATGAATTCTAAGAATTCTATGAATTGTTTATACAGGTTCATCACAAATTCTTAAATAACATATGTTTGCTTCAACAGAATCATAAGGACGACAAAACATCGAACAACAAAAAAACGCTTTCTGAGTACTGGCTTTAACAAAGCATGGCTTTACGAAATACAGTACGATAATTTAGAATAGTTGGTACAATGGTTATGCTTTCGCATTATGGCAGCACTGGGCTTTCTCACTCACTTCTCCAGTTGACACTGGTTGACTTGTCAGTTGTTGACTTGACTTTGACACCTGTCATTACGCGATGTCCGAGTTTGATGTGGAGCTGTTAATTACTGCAGTTTGCAACCGACCTGCTCTGGATAAGAGTTGACATCTACAAGGACCGGAATGAAGTGTCAAAAGTTGGATGGAAGTTGCAGAGTGATCAAAGAAGATTTCGAAGCTTTAACCATTTCCCAACAGAAAAAGTTTGGTAAGTAGGATATTTCTATAATGATTTTGTTTTCCTCGGTCTAGTTCCTGGAATAGTTTGAAAATCTATATTTATAGGTTTTTCAATTTGCTGCTTTCTTCAGCATGTTTTTAGTTTCTCTATTGATTCATTGCTGTATTTAGAAAAAAACTACACTAGATTTGGTGATCCCAGC
>NW_024091111.1:0-21652 GCF_014356525.2 Nilaparvata lugens | reverse complement strand
AAAATAACCCAAAATAAGGGAGTAAGATAACTTTGAAAAACCAAAGTTTTCCTGCCGATTGAAGAACAGGAAAAATTAGTCTAAGACATATTATGTCTTAGAATAAAAACGTGTAACAATATCAGATCATATTCAAGCTATCAAGCTTTCATAAATGTATTTGTCTCCTCATGGCAGAAGTTTGCGCCCAACGTTTCACTTAAACATTTCTATGATTAAATTGTGATAAAGAACATTATCGTATGATCTTCTAAATCCAGTTACATGTACATCGATTTTCGTAAAATTGATTTTTCCGTTCCTATGAATTCTAAGAATTCTATGAATTGTTTATACAGGTTCATCACAAATTCTTAAATAACATATGTTTGCTTCAACAGAATCATAAGGACGACAAAACATCGAACAACAAAAAAACGCTTTCTGAGTACTGGCTTTAACAAAGCATGGCTTTACGAAATACAGTACGATAATTTAGAATAGTTGGTACAATGGTTATGCTTTCGCATTATGGCAGCACTGGGCTTTCTCACTCACTTCTCCAGTTGACACTGGTTGACTTGTCAGTTGTTGACTTGACTTTGCAGTCATTACGCGATGTCCGAGTTTGATGTGGAGCTGTTAATTACTGCAGTTTGCAACCGACCTGCTCTGGATAAGAGTTGACATCTACAAGGACCGGAATGAAGTGTCAAAAGTTGGATGGAAGTTGCAGAGTGATCAAAGAAGATTTCGAAGCTTTAACCATTTCCCAACAGAAAAAGTTTGGTAAGTAGGATATTTCTATAATGATTTTGTTTTTTTCCTCGGTCTAGTTCCTGGAATAGTTTGAAAATCTATATTTATAGGTTTTTCAATTTGCTGCTTTCTTCAGCATGTTTTTAGTTTCTCTATTGATTCATTGCTGTATTTAGAAAAAAACTACACTAGATTTGGTGATCCCAGCATAAAGATTTTGTTATTGAAAGCTTGTTACATCCCATGATAATAAACATCTATTTTTAGAATTTACACCATTTCAATTTTTTCACTTTTCATTTTGTAATATGAGATCAAATAATAAATGACCGAAAACCACTTTTTGTCATTGATATCCTATGAAATTAAATCTGAGATAAGTTATTTCTATTGTAAGCAACTTAACGTAGCCTAATATAAAAAGCTTATTATATCCCATGATAATGAACATAATATTTCTTAAATTTACACAATTCAATTTATGAAATTTCCTAACATTGTTTCCTCTGAAATTGGCTTTCTTGTACATTTTTTGTTTACCCACATCCCAGCTCTGAAGTGTACCTCACTCAAATTTATATTCATTTTCAGGTTGTCTAACTGTTTGCATTGAAAGGACTACGCGGCTTGCTAAATCCCAACAATCAGCCGGAAAGGAATATATTTCTGTGTTCAAATTGCATTCCAATCCTGGAGGAATCAATAAAGTACGTAATTCAATTAGAAAATATCGAGATTACTACATTCAAGTTTTAGGGCATATGTTTGCATATTGTTTCTTAAGCTAAATCAACAAGATCTATTGAAATAGTATTAATAAATTTTAAATAGATTGTAATAGGGCTATTATTATTGGTAATTGGTGTTATATTATGTGTGGTATTGAGCTAGTATTATAGGGTTGTGAGAATTATCAACTAATTCAAAGTTGACTTGATAAAATTAGCTAGATATGATAACAATTGATAATGGGGGAATCGCTTGGCTTGCGAGAAGTTAAATTGATCTAACTCTATAACTCATGAGAAAGGAACTATAATTTAAAAGAATAAACAAAACAGATAATATTTTGGAGAACTAAATAATCGATTTAATTTAATTAAACTCAAAATAAAACTGGAAACTTGAATAAAATATTATGAAAACATTTAAAACAAACAATAGAATAATTATTACAGGATTTGCCTTCAATAGAAATCGATGAATAATAATAATATTAGTAACTCACTGAACCTGGAGAATGGTGTCTCGGAACAGAGGGGTAGAGCCGAACCCCATTATCTGCTGTAGATAGTTCCAGGTCCCATCCTCGTAACCGACTGCCAAGAGGCATACATTTCAGTAAAATTTTACTTGTCATAAATTTCAACCGTCGTCGACACTTTTAATTTTTAAACAATCCGATACTCTGGGATTGTGAAAATTCATGTCAAATAATCGGCTACATACAATATAATATGTCATAGTATTGAAGGGTCAATTAAAAATTGAAATAAAAATCCTTTTCAACCATATCGTGATCATAAAAGGACCAACAGGTCTAGGCCAAAACTGTTTTTCGGAATTTTGATAAAAATTTTTATCTGTTCCTATGAAATTTGAATTTAGTTTTTAAGAGGCTCTTCACAGAACTATCAGCCCATCTTCCATTATCGATTGAATTAACCGCGATTAAATGATGTCATTATTTTGTTCATGGCGATTTGTTCATTATGTTCTTTTAGATGACTTTAATCGAGCTTATTGTTGGTGTGTCTCTTATTCTATCTCAATCTATTTTGTAATAATCTACAATGTTATTTGTTGTAGGTTCAACAATCACTAGACAATGAAAGGTGCTCTGTTCCAACGACCTCCTTGATTTCCGCAGTCAAGCGGCAGCTCAGAGTCAGAAAGATCTATGAGATCAAACTTATCGAGTATGACGAAGAAAAGTACACAGGTATATAAAATAATTAATCTATATCTACTGGATTCAATTAGGCTATATCTACTTTGGGAGTTATTGTGTGGTCAATTTTTTGTAATATTATATTCTAGTAAATAAGATTAGTTTTCAGTATTTAATACGGTTGAATTAGATTTATATTCAAATTCAGAGTTTTTTTCTAATCAAATCTCGATAATTCGGTCCTCTTATATGATTTGTAATTCTCTGTAATTAAGGAAAAGTCACTCCCTCGAAATAACCTCTTGAATCGTAATAAAGCAATGTATTTCGATTCCATCGACCATTAAAATAAGTATCAGTCTAGCTGTTAAATTTGTAGATGTGACTAATTACCGATGCTACAATGAGCATAATTTGAAGCGTGGTTTAACTGCTGTCGTTTTGAAACTCACTAGATTCTATTTTGATTACATTTTCTAATTCAAGCAATTTAAACTTGAATCAAAGAATGATAGTAGACCCAGTCAGTTTTCAATTAGCAAATAATATAACATCTTTTTCAAACTGGTTTATCTGAGATGCGTTTATTAGTTACACTTTGAAGATGAATGTTAACTAAAGTGTGGCTTTTGTCTTGTGCAGGTATTTTCTGGGTGAAGTGTGAAGCTGGAACTTATGTGAGAACGCTGTGTGTTCACTTGGGATTGTTCCTAGGAGTTGGCGGTCAAATGACTGAATTGAGAAGAAATCGATCCGGTAAGTAGTAGCTGTCTATTATTTAGCTATTCTATTACTTTTCAAGAATTGTTGCACTTTATAAGACTTAGGCTACTATTGAATTCATTTTGATATTTTGGAACTTAAGATTGAAAAACAGTCTATTGCATTGTCAATTCCACTAATATTTTATCAAGATGTGTTGGCTTCAACATGAAACTATAGTGAGATCTTTATTATAAAGTCAATGGAAACGATAGAACTACAGGGCTGCCAATTCTCTGCGTTACCATTGCCTTCTACAGTAGATACCATTCCCAGTACATCCGATGTAATATTGTTCAATCTTGTTGATGATAATAATAGTAATTACCGATAGTTTTTTTTTTCGTCAAGAAAATATATTTTTCAATGATTCCATGATGAATTTTCATAATTGCATACATACATTATCCGTGTCCCGTTCCAGCTAGTGCCGGTTCTGAGTATCAACAATGCCTCTTCATCTTCCTCGGTCTTCCCATCATCTCTCACAATTTTCATAATTGAGATATGATATTTTGGTAATAAATAATCAAACAAATACATCCCAAAAAGGAAATACAATATTGTTTTCTAATTTGCCTTCGATCATAATGCATTATCATTTTTATATAGTTTGATAATCATAAGATTAATGATTTGGTCTAGAAATTGAAATGGACTTAACCTACATAATATTTGAACGATTTCAGACAAAATTTAGAAATAGAAGAAATTCTTGGCAATAGCCTCTTTTTTCTTATCTGACTATTGTATTGTTTGCTCTATCCAATAAATAAATTGTATGCATTACCATTCATAAATCGATATATATAAAAGCGAAATGGCACTCACTCACTGACTGACTCACTCACTCACTCACTCGCAGAACTAAAAATCTACCGGACCAAAAACGTTCAAATTTGGTAGGTATGTTCAGTTGGCCCTTTAGAGGCGCACTAAGAAATCTTTTGGCAATATTTTAACTCTAAGGGTGGTTTTTAAGGGTTTAAAGTTCGTCTTTTAGCATGTATATTCTTCTTATTTTCTTAATTATAATTGAAAAATGTCCATACCATATGTTAATATAGAACTATAATCTAGAGAGAGTACCTCTTCGAAACAGTTGTTAACTGGTAACTAAATTAATAATTTCGTCAGGTTGGCTTTAAGTTGAGTTGACTTTGTTAGGTTGGCACCAGGTTGAAGATTGAAATGCATTTATCGTGGAAAAATTGATTAGGCACTGCTACTTCAATCAGAGCTATTCCTGGGAATATTATATTACTAGCCGTCAGGCTCGCTTCTCCCGCCATATCCGTTTAGCCAGACGTTTAGTCTGGACCCCCGACTGGATCGTCCTAAATCGGTCGTCACACCAACGTCTGCTAGCGGTAGCGAGCTCGCACCCGCGGAGGTAGTTTTTCTGGAAGCAGTTCACGCCAAAAAACGTCCGCCAGCGGTAGTTTGGTTTTGTTCTTGTTTTGATGAGGCTGGTTCTCTAGAAGTGGGGGAAGGCCGGCAATCAGAGTGCTGTACTTCGTCTTAGTGCAGTACTGTACCAGTGTCTAGCTCTAAACTGTCTACTATCTAGTAGCAGAAGTGTTCGACAATTGATATGACGCTAAATTTTAGCGACCAAAAATCACTTCGTAATAATGTACCGTGGTTAGAGGACAGTAGCTCCGATCCCATATTATGGGTCGTTTCCTTACTTCTTCAATTAGGTTCTCCATTGAAGCAATAGTTGATTAAGAATAGATGAAGATTAAAGAAATATAATAATTAAATAATTTAAATAAAATGATGAACAACGAAAATGACAATGCAACAACGGAAGACAATGTAAATGACAATAGCTCAATTCCGACTGCAACACAAAATGTTGCGTCGCTGTAGGCATGCAAATGACTCATTGTCACGTGTGAGTCTCGATATTCTGCGCATGCGCTACCGATGGCGAAGTTCTGGAGTTCGCTTTCCATGTTATTAGATTGGCCACGTCAGACCGAGCTCACTACCGCTAGCGGTACTCCCACTAGGAGACGTTTCAAAAGTTCGCCTGGCTCGCAAAGTGAAACTACCGCCGAGCTACTACCGCCGCGGACGCGAGCTCGGTGTGACCTGCCCTTAACATAATTATGATAAAAATGCTCAAATGAAAAATGCAGGCGAGCGAAGCCAGCCTGCTGATCTCATTCTTGGACGATCCAGTCGTGGGTCCAGGGGGCGGAGCCCCCTTGCTAGACGGATTTGGCGAGCGAAGCGAGCCTGACGGCTAGTTCCATGATATTTAACAGATCAAATTTAGGGGGATTTGCAAAAAAATTTCAATGAAATTTTGTGCAATGATTTTGTAGTAACGAATTTTATTTTAGAAATAATGGCATTGTTTATCTTTTGTTTAGGTAACCATAGTGAAGAAATGGGACTGGCTTCCATGCATGATATTTTGGATGCGCAGTGGTTGTATGATAACCATGCTGATGAATCATACTTGAGAAGAGTCATCCATCCGCTGGAGACACTGCTCACTTCGCATAAAAGAATTATCATGAAGGACAGTGCTGTAAGTATTTTAGTTTATTAATTCAATTTATCATTTCTTGGATCTGTTTCATGAAAATGCAGAAGTCTCATTCAATTCATTCATGCCATGTCAGTACGATAAGATTACAAATAATACAATCACAATAAAAATAAATATATAAAGATAATAAATAACATCTGGAATCAAAGCTATTCGGCTTTTCAACAATTACGCAAATAATAATTTTATGAAAACATTTTTATTAAAAACCATTTTATTAAAAATGATCACTGAACTTCAATTCTATAAATTCAAATCTGTACTAACAATACATTCTGTTAATATAAATAAAACTATTATTACAGTCAATCACGGTACTGGTCTTGTGCGAGGGAAATCATATAGAGCTAATGTCAGATTCTTAAAACTCCCTATTTGAAAAAATGGGCTGAAGACAAGCCAGCCTTTTATATCATCTGGTAGCATATTGAAAAACCTAAGGGGAAAGCTTTTGCTGGACATTTCCAATCTTAGTCTGGGCAAAACTATGGTTTCATTTTCCCTTGTAGCATGGTCATTGCATTAGATTGGATTGGTCCGGGTGTACGAATGTGAGTGAAGCTTTTCCCTGGTCAACACCAAAAGCACTCGGATATATATTATGTACTGGCATCACTCGCATCTGCACAAGCAATGGTTACAGTATTGTGCACGGCTTCTAAATGTCATGTAAACAGGACTCTGATTCTGAATTGAAACTCCAACTCTAATTTAAAATGTTATTTATGTTACTTGTTTGATTGTACAGGTGAATGCTATCTGCTACGGTGCTAAAGTGATGATACCTGGTGTGCTGCGCTACGAGGATGGCATCGAGTTGAACGAGGAAATCGTGCTGGTGACCACTAAAGGGGAGGCGATTGCATTGGGCATAGCGCTGATGACCACAGCCACAATTGCCAGCTGTGACCACGGCATCATAGCCAAGCTGAAGAGAGTGCTCATGGACCGCGACACCTATCCCAGGAAATGGGGACTCGGTGCTAAGGTGCGTTCTACCTGAGACAAAAAAACATAAGAATGTATCCCATGGTATAGGTTGTTTAAGTTCCAAATTTCAAGCCGATTTTTGTTAACTCAAGCCGACTTCTGTCTATTATTACTGTTCTGGCTGGGTGAAATTGTAAGAACGGCACTTTCGGCTTGAGTTCCCAGGGAAATTTGAAACATAAACGCCCCTTACCATGTAATATCTTCTCCTGCTATATTTTCTCTGTGGTTGTATACATTTACTCTTTCAATAATTCACATAGGCCTACTTTATCATGTCAATAATTGCAAAGCTATCGGGTTTCATGGTCGCTCTGATAAGCTATCGATAAGATAAGTTGAGCTCCATGCGCCTGCTACTCCAGTTGTGAGAGTGACTACTAAATACCGAACTCCTCCATATAGGCCTACCATTCAAAAATCGCTTCCTGGTGGTTCGGAACCTACCTAAGGGCAAAGCCACACGAGTCGTCTGTTCAGTCGGCACGACAGTAAGGAAGCTCTCTGATTGGCGTATCGAATGAGCTTCCTGTCCAGCTAATCTGAGAGCTTCCATCCTGTCGAGCCGACTGAAAAGACGACTCGTCTGGCTTGGCCCTAAAGATGTAGGCCCACTCATTACCAACGCACAAGCCTTGAGCTCATGTGGGCATCAACCTCAGTAAAAATAAAATTGAGAGGAACATTAGGCACAACCGGAAATTCTTTCTCTGCTGAACTCAGATTTAAATGTTCATAAACTAATGAAAATTGAGTATAATCCACCTTCTTATTAATGAAATTTAATCTTTTTCCAATTCTGAAGAAAGTAATAATGGATATTACGTACTAGAAAATTGAAGGCAATAGTCTTTTCGTCGTGGATTGTTTGGTCTCCTTGCTCATTGATAATGTTTGTCAAAGCGTGATTGCTGTTGCTGTTATTAAATTAACACAATTATCTTGTTAACCATATACCAATTCATCATATGAGTTTACCTATATCAAATCGATGACAACACGGCGTTTTGTACAGAGAAACTTTCATCCATATCGTGTTTAGCTGGTAGCTTAGACTCAAATTCAAACATTTTGGAACCATAGATTGATTTAACCCACTAGCTGTTCTGATACAAAACTCACTCTGAGCATACGGCCTTGTTGGTTGGTCATTGATATCGGTCATAAATAACATTATGTATCTAGATTGTACTGCTTACATAAATTTTCTGCATTATTTGAATTGTTGGTCAAGCTTACAAATTGTAGACCGCTATTTGAAAAAGGTAATATATGTCTAACCTGAATGTATTTTTTTCCAGGCTTCATTGAAGAAGAGAATGATCAAGGAGGGCTTGCTTGACAAGCATGGAAAACCCAACGAAAACACGCCCGCTAATTGGCTTTCACAATTCAAAAGGTCAGTTATTTTCTAATTTTATTATAATCTTCGTCTATACTAAAACTATTAGTTCTGGTGAAACCGGGGTGTATGGATTAGCGAATATCAAATTGATTCTTCATGTTAACATTTGTTGTGATAACTCTGTATTATCGTGGTTAATTAATAAGTAGCGTATTAGATGAGTAGATACTAATTTACAAGCCTCTCCAAAAACTGCGACACTCTCCAGTTATCGAGAACATTCATTGTTAGCGAGCAATTTCATCGATAATCCTGGTTAATAATCGATTTTTTGTTAGGTAAATTTATCTACCTACTTGATGCTATCGTGAATATCGATTTATTGATTGTCTGAAATATCGTTAAGCTTTCAAGTATTGATCAAGAGTGTGTGTCGGAAATCGAATTTGTTCGATATCAATGAATGTAGCAGTTAACATGAGAGTACCAAGAATGGCGAATGTTGGATATTTCATTAATATGTTTGTGTTATATTGGAATAATCTAACCCAAAATTTATGCAGATTATATTATATTTGTGCGGGTTTCAATGTATCTTACTCATGTTTTTAACTCAATTCATAACAAATCTACAACTAAATTGAAAATATTGTAATATTATAGTGCTCTGGATCTCTGTAATAATAATAATAGTATTCTTTACGAAAAAGCCTTCTCTAATTGATTCTTGTGGCATTTAATCGTGATTCAAATTCAACAGGCGTTTATGCGCCCGGACCTATAAATTTTTAGTTATTTAAACTTTTACATGCTTATGTTATAGTTTTGCAATGCAGTACATTTCATTTTAGTTGATGCATTACTTTCTTTTTAGTTGCAATTGCAAAAAATTATTGCTCAACTATTAATAAGTTACTGCAACAAAAAATTCGGCTTTTTGTAATGAGATTAGTCTGTTTTTTAATCCGAATTTCATAGTTTATTCTCTATTTTTTAATAGCTAATTGAATTAGTTAATGGTGAATTTAAATGTTGTGTATTTTCAGCGCTGGAGAGTCAGCGGAGAAGAACTCTGAGAGTGTTTCGGAAACACCAAGCAAGAGTGAAAGAAAAGTGAGTGAATATAAAGTTTATTCTATGAATATTTTTAGTAGCTGTTTTTTCTAATTTACCTTACAATTATAGAAATTGGGTCTTATTTGTTGGGGTGAGTTATTGTTGAACTTACATCGTCACTATCAAATAGATGTTTTGTAGTCAATTGAAAGATGGTGGATTAATGCTAATTTTGTGTTTTCCTAACTATTTTTCATCTGATATAACTCATGTTTACTTAATAATCAATAAAATAGGTAATTTCATGGTAATTACCTAAGATATCAAACGCTAAAGGGGCGTTAACATTGGTCAAGTTTTCTTGACATTTGTGCGAAATGGATGTATTTTGCAAACTTGAATTCATGTTTACAAGAGCAGAAACTTAATCCACTATACCAATGTAGACCCTTCTTCAAGTTATGTTGATTCAAGTAGACTTTAAACATGTTTGATTACATTTTTTTATTCAATTTAAATCTTGAAGGTGCAATACATCCTACAAATGGAAAATAAGATGAAAACAGTTGTCAGTTAATGTATAAAAACAATTAGATTGTTAATATTATAATATACTTTTGATGTTATGAAAAATTGAAATAAATGACCAATGTAAACGCTGCTTAAAATGTAATGAAGATTGTAGGTAGTAAATTGAATGATTTCTATTAAATTTATGACTTCAGTGCCGGTTGCACAGAAGCCGGTTAAATTTTAACCGTGATTAATTCCACGAGATCCAGAAAATCCGTCTTATAAAAAGGCCTCTGATTGGTTCTCGTGAAATTAATCACGGTTAAAATTTAACCGGCTTTTGTGCAACCGGCACTAGGTGTTTCATTGAGATGATTTTATTGATTATTTAATTTGAATTGCAGCGTAAACTGAGCGGAAGTGGATCAGCAAATGATGAACCTGCCTCAGCACCAACAGAGGAAGCCAACTCATCCGAGAAGAAGAAGAAAAAGAAGAAGAAGAGAAAGAAGGATGATGAAGAAGCACCTGTCAAAGAAGAGAGTGATAGCTAGTTTTTTATCAGTGACATATCTGCCAAGAATTTATGGAGCTTCCATATTTTCACTTGATTGTTTCCTCTGTTTTTATATCTGAAGATATCTATGTATACTTACATAATTATTATCATCTTTTTAAATGAAACTATACTTGGAAACTGTTGACACTTCCAAAATGATAGTTTAAAAATATTATTTCAGTTTGAATTTCTTCTATTTTGTTACAAATCTGCTAGTTCCTTCATTTCTGTCTTTGATGATCTAGGATAATTCAATGTAAGCTTCTGGTAACAAAAGTTGAAATTATGAAAATATTTTCACGTGACTTGAGCACAGGTTCAATGTCTGGAAGTAAAATATTCCAGTAGGTTCTGAGTTGATTACTGCCGGTCTACAGTTTGTTTACTATTGTAAAGTTTGTTCTATTCCTTGGAATGAAATTTATTTGGATCGACTTCAATAATTTATCAATATGTTTTTATAATATGGTGCCAGGACAACAATAGCATTAGAAGTAGTCTGTCTATAGTAGTAAGTTTAAAATTATTTTTAGCTAATTTTTTCATGTATCTTGTTATGAATTTATACTGCCTTACCTTGTCAATGCAAGCAATTAAGCATTTTATTCAATACCTGCTACTATCCCTGTTGAAGTTTCATTGTAATTAGTTAGCTATAACAAATTTATTATGTAAGACTCAACAAATTTTTATTTAGAAATGTTCCTAATTGTCAGGGTATTATACCTCGACAGGACGGAAATATATTCAACAAACAAGATATGCATTGTGCAAGGATCTTTAGTTATTATTTCTGAATCATCGTTCTTTTTACTTGAAATAAAAAAATTAAACTGAAATCTGGAATTTTCATTTTGTAGGCTACGAAATACAAGATCCTAAATTTATTTACTTTGATTTGGCATGCTATGAGTTTCAATGTACTAACGTTTTCACTTATTGACCAATAAAACTGATGAATCTAAAATTCAAGTAAAATATTATTTAAAAATAAAAAACTAGAATCACTTTGTACTTAACCGAAGAGCACATTTACAAGTATCATAGTAAAGTACAGCCGAATTAGTATGAAGTTATGTGAAGATTTACTCATTTTTAAAAATGTAACTTGATTCCACATTACCATTTATGAAAAAATATATAAATAATGAAAGATTTCGTGAATTTCAAATATTTTATGTTTCAAATTATTATTTCTGAAGCTATCTTGTTTTATGATGATAAGTTACTTTCTTCCTAAGAACACCTTCAACGAGAGAGACCATGCTAAACGAATTAACAAGCATGTTGCTCGCAAATACATTTTTCTATATTGTAAGAACTGAGTCAACAATCTGTCCGATCTAAAATATATATAAAATTGAAAACTATTATCCGACCATATTGGCGCTTCAAGCACTTTTACCAACCTTGGAGCCTACTTCTACTAAACTCTACCACTTCAGGTAATTAATTTCTAATCACATTATTGTAAGTAAAAATAGAGATAGATTAAAATTGAAATGAAGTAAATGATACATGAAAACTAATTTTTTACTTGAAAAAAAAACTTATTTTCGTGCATTCTAGATTAATGACAGTTCCTCCTTGACCTACTTACCTAACTGATCATTTTCGTTGGTTCAATCGAAACTAAATTCGTCTGAGTTCACAAGTTCAAATCGCTTGAACCTGGCGTGTACGCGTGCTTCAACAGTGGCGGCTAACAGTTATCTTATCTCAAAGCTGAGCGATGACATTTTTCTATCAACTCAGTTCCAACAAGTAGAAAGTTGTCTAACGTGTTCAGTTGCCTTTTATGAATAACTTTGGTGGCTAAGACCTACAAAGTAAAAATTCATTTTTCGAACATTTTATGAGTTTTTCAGAGTAGTGAAAAACATTGTTATTTGATACGTGTGAAACATTCTAGTAAAATGCTCTAAACTAGTTAGTTATTGGATTAGAATTAAGTGTAGGCTATTCTTTATTCAAACTTCTTCTTCGACAACAACACTGCAAAATATTTATAATAAAAATGGTAGAATACAAAGCTGTTTTGAATTCTTCGCAAGTGATTATAGGATGTGCAGTTGTAGCGGCTATAGCGACTAATTTAACATGTGGCTTCAGTATAAGAAAAATCGAAGATGCCGAAAAAATGGATTCCTGTGGAAAGATTTCCAACTTGATAATGTATCCATTGAAATCTGCCGCCGGTGTACAAATTACTTCAGCAGAATGCACTGTAAGAGGAATGAAAGACAATCTAGTGATGATAATTCAGTAATGCTGCAAGACAGGTGAGACGTTTCAGTCATTTTATGTATTTTTAAAACAAAATACAAGTTTAAAAAACACTACAAAATATTGAACCCCTTATAAAACTATTCAGACGGCATGATATGAAAATACTGTAGTTTTTCATACACCTCTTTCATTATCCATTTACATGATATTTTGTATAATTATATTTATTGCCATAAAGCAAAAAATAGACAATGCAATGACATTAGAAATATAAAAACTGTTGATCGATCTGGATTTCCCTGAGCATAATGTGTCAATCAGGTGTAAAAGTACAGTTAGCAGAATGTCAATTTAAATATAAGAATTAGTAGACAATTAAATAAGTACCGGTAGTTCATGTTGATCTGCTTCTCACTGAATGGAGACCCACACAATGATTTTTTTTTGTTTAAAAACATGTTACAAATGCTTTTTTGCCTACCAAACTTTTGTTGTACAGTATAACAAAGTGTTATAGCTTATTTCTCTAACAAAAGTTATACAGTGTAAACACAGCTATAGATGAGTTTTATGGAAATAATATTTAAAGTAGTAAATAATAGTTACATTTGAGGCAACAAATTATTATCGGCTTATTGCTGTTGAATGCACATGATCATATTGAACACAATAATGTGCTTAAATCATAACGCACACCAAAATGTCTTATCTTTTTATTTAAATAATATTTTTATTTAATCAATTTAATTAGATTATAATTTATTGTCAACAATTTATTTTACAACCTAGAATTTAATTCAACAGCGAAGAAATTCCTTAAATACAAAATTGAAGAATGATAATTTTTTAACTGATTGAATACAAACAAATTTTAGATACCGTAGGTATTCTATACAATATAGACTCTAAGCCAAAGAAGCCATGCTAGTGCTGGAGGGAAGATATTTACATAAAAGGAAAAGTCTGTTGTCTATGGTACAGTAGTACTATTTATTACGTTACCTTCTGAAATTCTCATAACTACCTGTACTCTCATGTATTGTCTCATATCCAGTTAGATAATTTTTTCCAAGAATATTTTCAATATTGGTTTGAAATTTGTGATTAATAATTTTTGGAATGTTACCCAGTAAATTATTTATCAATAATAAATTATCCATGTGTATACCATGATTACAGTATCGTTGTACTAAACATCTAAAATTACTGTGTAGCCTATCTACTAATTTGAAAGTAATTTACTGTATGAATTCCTCATCCTACTTCCATTGATATCAAAGATTGAAAACAATATTATCATGATATTCTTCTTTGTCTATTGAAGGTCCTTCATGGTTTACAATGAGAAAACTGGGAATTTCTTGACTGCTAAAGGAGATAAAAAACTTCTACAAATCTGTGTGAAGAGCGGAAGCAAGAATAGTATAGTTCTCTCATCACCTGAAACTGAAGATGTTGAATTCAAGATGCCATCAGAGAATGGAAAAGTATCTAAATGTGTGTAAGTATTCTAAACTTTTTATCAGCAGTTCGTTTTATTTATATTCTCTTATTTGAATATTTTTCAACTCCTATTCAGTTTTTGTTCAGTGTAGTGGAAATAATAAACTTCGATAGGACTACTTCTTTATATTAGCCATTTAAATGTATTGTTTTTTATTGCGGATGATGCCTACATGAGCTTTTTGCTTGCTTGTGTGTGGGTAATGGGAAATGCGAGGGTGATTTATGAGATGATCAAATCAAACGTCCATAGTTATAGTTCTGGGGTAACCAAACACCTTTTTAAAAAGAAAACTTTATTTTCAAACACATAATTATAAAATATACATCGAAAAAGAGAGAAGTGCTCTCGGTGAAGTTTGGCAGTAGACTGACTAAAAGTAGGTACTATGATCGAGCATTACAATGGAATACAGCGTCAGCAATAATATTAGGTGTTACCAGATGTAACTCCTCCCCCCTAAGAGTGAAGCTGCCCTCAGCTTCAAAGAAATAAAAAACATATATTATATTTTAAGTATTATAAACTAAGTACATGGTAGTCTGGGGCATATTTTTCTGGTTCACGCTGTACAGTATCATTTTCAACTTCAGATTTACAACACATTAAGTTACAAAGTTTGTGCCAGATAAACAGCCGTTTGAGAAATATTATAACAATCAATAAAATTACAGTAAAAATAAGCAATAGAATACTATATAATAGGTTTCGATTATCGGTCAGATGTAACTCATCTAGAAAATCAAGTTTTTGAAAATTTATATTAGCAGTATGTACTTGATCAAAGTTGAAGTTGGATAGTCGTTTGTTTTCTACAAATTCAGTTGGAAGTATAATTTCGTTTTCCCAAAATATATTTGGTTTGTAGTAACCAATCAGTGTTTCTGAGCTATTAATTTTCAACAATTGCGTTTTCTTATTAAGAAAAAGAGTAATATTCTTGTTCACATCAGTATTCAGAACCATACATGTACTAAAGTTAAATAATATAAAACTATCAACTATTTCTACATATTTTATGAAAGAATCTCCGTCTTTCAAAACTACCTTACTACATCCGTCTAGATTCCTATCATTTAATAATTGCTCAATACATATATCATTAAGTTCGCTTACTGCACTACAATAATAATCATCATAAATGAGTTCATAATTTCCAGAAAATAATTTGTCATTTCGAAGAACAAAAGAAGGATGCGCAATAGTTGTTAAAATTTCGTTACCGACAATGACAGGATAAGACAATAGAAAAAACGTTTCATAAACAGTTGACAATAGCGGTACGTCCACAAAATATGAAATATGGTCTTTAAATATTCCACAATGTACTTTGCTTAGTTTCCATAACACACTAATTTCATTTCAAATAAAGCTGACATTTGAGTTTTTTTGTAGGAGAAAAATATCATCATGAGAAATAATAGAAGAATGGAGTATTTTCAATTTACAAAACTCGAGACTAGTTACAATGTCAGATATTTTATTATTCAGAAGCAGGAGCGAGTCGAATAACAAAGAGGATTGCTGATTCATTTCCATTTGGTTGGATTCATTGAACAAAGAATTAAAGTAATTGCTGATTTTTAGATTATTCGCTCTGATTACTTTCATCTCATTATTGAATTCGTTAATTAATTTCTGATTTACAGCAAATTGCTTGTCTACATTGCTACTAAGGTGATATTCATTAGATTGGATTCCACGAAATCCATTTAGATATTCATTTAGATTCCACGAAATCGCGGATCCTAAACCATTAAAAAGACCTCTTTTCTGCCTATAATTAACTGATTGAATCTCATTCAATTTTATTCTTAGTGTATTTCAAATTCAATTTCATATACTTAAGCGACTCTTATCAATATTATCCTTTTAGCGAGAAAATCAACAAATGTTTCAATATTACTTAATTCTAAACGTAAATAACTAGTATTAATATTATGAACATAGGTAAAAGTTTCATTAATTATATAAGAACTCTGTATCTTGATTGGAGCAATACCGATGTTCTGCTCAAATCTACCATCTTTAAGACGTTGCTGGGGCCAGCAACAGGAATTAGGGGCAGCCATCACGTCCTGTAACAAATAAATCCTTTTTCTTACCCCTTACCGGTTTTTTAGGTCGTTTCATTCAGTTAGGGTGCAATTTAAAAGGGCGTTTTTGGATAGCTTTAGGATTCCTAGCTAATTGCTGTGCGATGCGAAACCGTAATTTACTTTGATGAATTTCGGTTTTGTTTTCTTATTAAATGTTGATGTTATGTGTGGCTCGTTTCCAATTTCAACTCTTCTCACGATTACATTCAATTTCTCAGTACGTTTGTGTTTTTCTTCTTCAATTTTATTCTTAATCATTTTATGCACCAGGTTGACTCTTTCAAGATACTGTTGGGACAGTTGTTCAGTTACTAATCTCTCTGTTATTCCGTTTACAAAGGGTTATTCGATATTCCATATGTTATTTCCATAGGAGACATTTTCAAGGTAGAGTTTAGAGTATTATTGAAGGCAATTACCGCTATTTCATATTAGTTTCAGTGATGTTGGTTTATTTTCAAGTTGAATGGCATTCAGAATTTCAATAAGTGTAGAATGAGTCCTTTCTACCAAACCTTGCGAGTCTGGGTGTCCGGGAGTAACGTAATATGGTTCAATGCCATAAAGTCTCAGGAAATCACGTAGGCCTGCATTGTCAAATTCACGTCCGTTGTCCATTTGTACAATTTTGGGTATGGGGAAAGCAGAGAAATAGTCGTTTAAGCATTCTTGGATATCGACTCGGTTCAAACTTTTTATTGGATGAACCGTTAGCCGTTTGGAAAAACAGTCAGTCATCGTTAAGAACTTTATTTTGTCATATTGGAAGCAATCAATCTGTATTTTTTCGAACGGTGTTTCAGGAGTGGATGTGATTTTATAGTCAACTCGAACGGGTCTCCTGTCATATTTAACCTTTAAGCAAACAGCACATTTATTAATGTAACCAGTCACGTCCTGTAGCATTGATGGCCAGTATATTTACGTCGTATTTGATTATAAGATTCATTGATACCGCGGTGGAATGTTTTACCCTCGTGATAATTAGAGATACCTGTTTTTGTTCATCATTTTGTGTCACATCTAAGTTCATTCTTTTATACCGTTAAGTTTGATCGAATCAAAAGTCTCTAGCAGTACGTTCTTGAAATTGTTAAAAATCCGTTCATACTCATCGTATAAGGCTCCGGCACGCGAGCAGAAAACTCCATACTTTGTATTCGTTTCAAATACTCTATACATTTGTCCTTCATGTCATCATAATCATTAGCATTCCTAAAATAAATAATCAATCTATTTTTATCAAAAATCTTAATCAAGCGAGGGGGTTGGTCACCTCGTTCAAGTACTAATTGGTTATGTTCTACATTCAGAATCTTATCGTCATCAGCAATAGTTACTTGCTCGTTTGAACTCTCTTGAGAGTGTATTGTGGCTAAACTGTTATTATATCTTCACGTTCATTACCATTTTCATTATTATTTACAACATTTTCATAATCAATATCACGCACAATGTTTTCATTAGCATCATTATTTACAACGTCGTCATTTCTATTATCAATACCTATAATATCATCATTATCAGTTCCTACGGCAGGGTTATCTATTTGTTGGAGAATTCATCAAGGGAACTAACGTCTATGGAGGGAGCTTCAGTACGAGTATTGAATCGCAGCAATTCGTCCACGTTAATATCATCGAATTCATGATCAGGGTCGTGAGCACTATTATCAAAACCGTGAAAGCCATCTTCTAGACCAGTTTCGTGGGGGTCAGTAGCAATATTCGCAAACCCGCGAAAGCCATCTTCAAAACCTAAAAAATCATCTTCCTCATTTTCCATCATGTTAACATTATTAGGACGAGACAGAGCGTCCGCTACGTAATTGGTCTTCCCATTTATGTAAATAATATCAAAATCAAATTCCTCTAATAATAGTTTCCATCTAATGAGTTTCGAGTTCGGTTCTTTGATGCTATGAAGCCACTGGAGAGGCTTGTGATCAGTTTGAATGAGAAACTTCCGTCCGTATAAATAAGGTCTGAAATATTTACAGCACCAGACAATAGCCAATAACTCTTTTTCTATGGTGGAGAGATTGATCTCATGTTTATTCAAAGTTCGCGAAGCATACGCTACTGGTAGATCTTTTCCTTCAAAAACTTGGGATAATACCCCTCCTATAGCATAATTGCTCGCGTCAGTCGTGACAATGAACTGTTTAGAGAAATCAGGGAGTTGTAATATTGGACTGTTCTGTAACATTGTTTTCAATTTCTCAAATGCATTTACATATTCTGTATTATTAATATCGATCTTTACATCCTTTTTCAATGCCTGAGTCAGAGGTTTTGCGATTTTTGCATAGTTCTGTATCATTTTCCTATAGTAGCCTGTTAACCCTAAGAATTGTTTGATTTGTTTTTCGGTTTTAGGTATTTTAAAATCCTTTATGGCCTGCAATTTGGCTGGGTTGGGTTGAATACCGCGTTCTGAAATGGTGGCCAAGGTATAACAATTCTCTTTTGAAAAATTCGGTTTTGTCAAGCTGTATTTTGAGATTGTGATTTTGTAGTTTCTTGAAAACAGATTTTAAATGTTTCAAATGTTCTTCCAAATTGTCAGAGAATACTATTATATCATCCATACTAATACATTCGGCATTTTAGCAAACAATATATTCATATTTCTTTGAAAGAATGGGGGTGCATTTTTCAGCCCGAAAGGGAGCCTAAGAAACTCGTAGTGACCATCTTCCGTTGAAAAAGCAGTTTTAGGAACAGATTCTGGGTCCATTTCGATTTGATGGAAACCTGAGTACAAATCTATTGTGGAGAAATAAGTGGCTCTCCCAATTTTACCGAAAAGATCTTCAATGTTTGGTAAAGGATATTTATCAGCTATCGTCTTGTCATTAAGTTTCCTATAGTCTATCACCATTCTTATTTCTTTTTCCTGAAGCATCTAGTTTTTTGGTCAAAACCATTGGGGAATTGTATGGAGAGTTGGAGGGTTGAATGATTTTATTTTGCAGCAGTTTATCAATTTCGATTTGTACGTCTTTCTTGAATATTTGGGGTACCTATAGTTTCGTGTGTACACAGGATTGTCATCTACAGTATTGATCTTATGTTTTAATAAGTTTGTTGAACCAAGAGGAATATTATCAAGCTTTATTATGCAGGGAATTTGATAATTAATCGTATATCTCTTTTTTTCTTCGTCATTCATGTGGTCAGTTCGTAAGTTTCATGGATCAATTTCTTTATCAATGCAAAATTTTCAGGACGTGTGGTCATTGAGTCATTATGCGAGTCGAGAATCGTTTCTACTTCCTCAATTTCCATGGGTTCAGACTGATGGTCATGAGTTCATGAGAGAAAGCTATACAAGTACATTCACCATTAACAATATCAACTATACCTTCTTCAATACAATAGTTAGAATTATTTATAGGTTTAAGTAATCCCTGTCCTACAGTGGGAATAGACCTAACTGGGATAGTTATTACATTAAATCCAGGTTTCAATTCAATTTGTTTCCTACTAGAATTAATTACAGATAATAACGGTTTTGATACGTTGCCATAATCTAACGTATTAGTCTCATAATTTACATGGGCTTGAGTTGTTGCATTGTTTCATTACCTAAAAGAATATCGTACCTGTCGGAAAAATCATATATATACATCTTAATTCTAGAAAGATTCGGAAATAATGTGGATGGACAAAAAATATATTCTCATGTCCACCACTTGTACCAGCCGGGGTTTTTACAACAATTTTTCCTTATATCTAGTTACAGTTGGCGGTACAATTGCAGGATGTACATAATTCATCATCGATCCAGTGTCAACAAGCCATTTTCTGTTTACATCATCGACAAAATAGGGTAGCGATTTATCAATAATATTCAATTCAAGCTGTTTGGGGGGTTTCCGCCAGATTGGGGCCACACCCTAAAAAATTATCTGCCATTTCATTCACAGCTGATGTTAGATTGTTGAGTTGCGATTGCAACAATTGAATACGAGTCGATGCATTTACTTGATTGATATCATCATTTGATTCATCGAGATAGTGAAGATCCTGGAAAGGATTGTTTCTTGCCGAATTGTTAGCATTCTATTAGTAGAAGCAGTACGCATGGAGACAGTATTCTGCGATTCCCAGTTGTGAGACTGTTGAATGTTCGTGCTCCGTTTGAAAAGTTACAAGAATTGTTATTGAAAGATTTCGGTTGGAAATTTTGAAATTGCGACTACTGAAAAGTAGAGGTAGAGGGAACTACACTTTGTTGGAAATTAGATATTGAGGCTGTTAAAATGGATTGATGAGGTTGTTGGAACCGATTCTGAGTAGTGAAGGGTTGCTGGAACCGATTCTGATTGAATGTTGCTGGCGGAAATTCCGAGGAGAGAATTGTCGGAATTGATTGAACACTGGTTGTGACTGTGGTTGAAAGAAATTCCGCGGTGGAACTGAGAATTGATTTGCTTTTCACTCGTGCACTTTTGTCACTTACGGGCTCTGCACATTTTAATTGTTTCAAAACAATGCTACAATCTCTGCGCAGGGTATCGCGGGCGTCGTCCAAGTTCTTGATTTTGTATACCTGCCCAAGCAGCAAAATAATCAGTTTAAAGTACTTTGAATGTAATTTTAAATCACTTTCAAGCACTTTTAAATGATGTACATGATTTACAATGCTACTTGGGCAAAAATTGTGATTTATAAACTACTGAAATCATTTGAATCACTTTCAATGATTGAATAAGTTCTTCAGAACATTTAGAATCATCGATTTATGTACTTTTCAATCACTTCAAAGCATTTCAAAGTAGATTTAATCACTTTTAAATGATTGTACAATGATTTACAATGCTTTAAGTGGGCAAAATTGTGATTTATAAACTACTTTCAAATGATTGAATAAGTTCTTTAGAATCATTTGGAATCATCGATCCATACTTTTTAAATCACTTTAAAGCATTTCAAAGTAGATTTAAATCCTTTTAAATTACTTTTAAATGATTGTACAATGATTTACAATGCTTTATTGGGCAAAAATTGTGATTTATAAATTACTTTCAAATGATTGGATAAGTTCTTAGAATCATTTGGAATCATCGATCCATGTACTTTTAAATCACTTAAAGCATTTCAAAGTAGATTCAATCACTTTTAATGACTTGAAAATCATTTGAAATCACTTTCAAATAATTGAATAAGTTCTTAAGAATCATTCAAATCATTGACTTATGTACTTTTCAAATCTCTCAAAGCATTTCAAGTAGAATACACATACTTCCAAATCATGTTTGAATTACTTTACAATGATCAAAAGTTCTGTGAATGGCCAAAATTTGGATTTTTCAACTACTTGAAAATAATTTTGTATCACTTATATTATTGAAAACGTTCTCAAGAATCTTTCAAAATGTAGGCTACTGTAAAA
>NW_024091110.1:0-27898 GCF_014356525.2 Nilaparvata lugens | reverse complement strand
GCCAATTTATGTAGATGCATAACAATATTATCTATAGGTATTACCATTATTGCTTTTTTCATATCATATGCAGTTCTTCTTAGTCGATACTATGTAAATTCATCTATAATTTTGCTGTATTGTAAGCTATTGTATATGAGTGTAAAAGCCAGTATATATTGTAATCTACATAATTGTATATGAGTATATGGGTATATTGCTATTGTATATGAGTGTATAAGCCAGTATATATTGTAATCTACATAAATAAAGTTCTCAATCAATCAATCTCACTTTCTCTCCAACCCTATATCATACACACTCTTTCTATCTCTGTATCACACAATCTTTCTCTCTCTCTATAAGTGCGTACAGATATACGCACCGCGAACATGAGCAATTCACTTTTAATCAGCTGATGCCAAGCTTTTCATATCTTACCGTTTCTGTAAAAATACAGATATAGTCAGCTGATTAAAAGTGAATAATTGCTCATGTTCGCGGCGCGTATATATCTGTACGCACCTTATTACACACACATACTCTCTCATTTCTCACTTCCACCTCTCTCTTTCTGTGTGTTTGTCACTCTATTTCCATCACAATCTCTTTCTCTCTCAGAATTTCTCTCACTGTCACAACCTCTCACTCTCATCTATACCCTATATCACATTCCTTCCTCTCTCTGTATTACACACACTCTTCATCTTTTACTCTTTCTCTCTCTCGCTCTGCTATCGAATCTAGGTCAAGAATGACGCGCGAACGAATCGTATATCGAATAAATAATAATCCGTGTCGTGTTGCAGTCATTCCGAATGCAATCTAATAAGAGCACCAGGCTCTTGGATTCACTCTCACGTTTTTCATGATGATATATGTTCACCAAGTCTGGATATGAGAGGATTATTGATTGATAGATTGGAATTATCTGTGATATTTAATATTCATTCCATTCCTTGACGTGAATATGGGTTGTGATTGAAAGTAGTTGCCGAGCGAAGTGAGGTCTAAGATTCAAGTCGACGGTTTGGCATTTCTCTTAATGTTTGATATTTAAATGTTTATATGTTCATATGTTGCGCATTTACGGCCAAACGCGGTAATAGATTTTCGTGAAATTTGACAGGTATGTTCCTTTTTTAATTGCGCGTCGACGTATATACGAGGTTTTTGGAAATTTGCATTTCAAGGATAATATAAAAGGAAAAAGGAGCCTCCTTCATACGCCAATATTAGAGTAAAAATCAGACTATAGATTATTCATCATAAATCAGCTGACAAGTGATTACACAGATGTATGGAATAGCCAGTCTATTGCTGTATTTCCATGAGGTCTATAGTTTCAATCAGGTACTTGTGGATGAGAATACTGCGTGAGGTCTACTGTTCACAGAACTACTAGTTAATGGAATACACAAACTCAGAAAATGAAAATACCATTATTTCATCATAGAGAGAGAAAAAAGCATAGCCTTATGCTCTATATGGGTCCATTCAATGGAATTTTGATTAATATAATATGATCGACTCTTTTTAAAATCCATAAAATCGAAAATAAATTGTACATGTGAAATTCTAACCTTACCGGACTGTGTGAGCACCAATAAATTTGAATGGAAAATAACACAAAGACTCCCTTATTATTTCATCTAGCAATGTTATAACATTGACATGTGTCATTTGTATCGTGGATGAATGAATAAATAACTACATAATAATTATTGACCGAGTGAAGTGAGGTCTAAGATTCAGGCAACGGTTTGGCATTTCTCTTAATGTTTAAATGTTTGAATGTTTAAATGTTTGAAAGTTTAAATGTTTATATGTTGCGCATTTACGACGAAACGCGGTAATAGATTTCCATGAAATTTGACAGGTATGTTCCTTTTTTAATTGCGCGTCGACGTATATACGAGGTTTTTGGAAATTTGCATTTCAAGGATATATAAAAGGAAAAAGGAGCCTCCTTCATACGCCAATATTAGAGTAAAAATCAGACTATAAATTATTCATCATAAATCAGCTGACAAGTGATTACACAGATGTGTGGAGAAGCCAGTCTATTGCTGTATTTCCAAAAGGTCTATAGTTTCAATCAGTGTGCTTGATGAGAATACTGCGTGAGGTCCACTGTTCACAGAGCTACTGGTTGATGGAATACACAAACTCAGAGAATGTAAATACCATATTCCATCATAGAGAGAGATAAAAGCATAGCCTTATGCTCTATATGGTCCATTCAATAGAAATTTAATTAATAATAATTAATTATAATTTATAATATGATAGATTCTTATTATAATCCATAAATTGAAAATAAATTGTACATGTGAAATTCTCTAGAGCCCTGAAATCTCTGTTATTGTTCTTGGTACCTTATACAACAGGGACTCCATAATACAAAACAAATCATCCTTGCCGACAAAGCTAGAGGAAGAAGAAAAAGAAGAAGAAAAAGAAGAAGAAGAAAAAGAAGAATAAGAAGAAGAAGAAGAGAAAGACGAAGAAGAAGTTGTCAGGAGGAGAGAAGAAGAACAAGCGAGAATAAGAAGATAATAGAAAAAGAGACAGAAGAATAAGGAAGAAGGGAAGAAGATAACAATAATAAGAAGAAAAAATATAGATAGGAGAAGATTATAACCGTTGAGTACACTATTTTATCTATAACCACTCTTTTGACGAATTGAAAACTTATAAATTACTGGTGGTACTCCCACAGTAACAGTCGGGTGTATTCAAATACCGTTGGATAACATCTTTCCAATATTGTTACATTCATCTAGAAGTATAAAATCTGTTCTTTCTTACATTGATATCACTTATGTATAAGTTACTGCAGAATCAAAATTTTTTATATTGACTGAACAATTAAAAGTCACATTGGAATAGTTATTTGGAGTTTGGTAGAAATAATACATTTACATGGAACTCAATTTATTCATTAAAGGCAATTTACATAATTCTAATAGGTTCTGATAACACATAATGATGAAATAGGTGTTCAATGAATTGATGAAGCCTAACAACTTGAAATATATTTTAAATTTTTAAGATTAAATTGATTCTACCTCGTGCAAGTCAGCTTCACATTTGTACATGTATCATTGTATCGAATTATTAAATATTTGATGATTTTGGTAAGACAACATTTAAATCCTGGACTAGCAGTTCTATGAACAGTAGACCTCGCGCAGTTATAAAACACAACCTCGTCTCATAATGTCCATAAGAGTAAATCCTGTTTGTATGTTGTGTCGGCAAGATGTCGGTGTGAAAACGCCTAATTGCTGTTGGGGTTAGTGTATCAAAAATATGCTAACATCAAAATCTAATCTCCTTCAACTTACTGGCACAGGTCAGACCGATTGAAAGCAGATAAAGGTCGAGAGAAATACTATGTTTTCTTTCCGTTATTAATTGCATGCGTCATTGAGCAATGAATAGTCAACACGACAGCTGATTTTTTACTAAGTTACATTGATATATTAATTGCATGCGTTATTGCATGCGTTATTGCATGCATTAAAAATCCACTCAACAGCTGAATTATTATGGATGATTCTATTCTGATTTTTACTGTAATATTGCGTTCGAAGGAGACTTTACTATTGTATTAACCTTGAAATGCAAAATTTTCAAAAACCCTTGTATATACGTCGAGGCACAATTTAAAAAGAAATATACCTGTCAAATTTCATGGTAATCTATTGCTGCGTTTCGCCGTAATTGCGGAACAATAAACTAGAGAAATGCAAAGCCGTCGACTTGAATCTTAGAACTCATTTCGCTCGGTCAATAAATTGAAATTTTAAGAAACCACAAATATCCTGGATGAAAAGGGGAATCAATTGTTATGTATAGATTTGAATCTGAATGTCTAGGATCCACTAAACAGTCTACTAAGTTCATCATTTTTTCTCCACAGGAGAAACGTTTAAAGCTGGCTTCAAAGAGTCACCACATTATTAACATATGAAATTATATATTTATATATGTATGTCACGTGGATTGAAGAGCGTTGTATGTGACATTGTTTGTTGATTGAAGGAAGATTCCATTTTACTATTTAAATAAATCATAATGTAATTTACTTATCCACTTCGAGATTTACATAGTGATAATAAGAGTAGGAAATGAAATGTATAGCAAACACTTCAGTTGCTATGTAGGCCTACTTTATTGTATTCTGTAGTGTCTTATTTTTACTAAAGTGATGAAGTATCAGAAAATACTATCATTCAGCATTGTTATGTATTATTTTCAATGTCATTTTTTTCTCTTCTTTTCAATAATTTAAAATTTGTTATTATTTTAAATAAGTAGATAACTTAACTATTGTTTGTTTTTAATCATATTATTTGTATTTATTTTTTTCGTATTGTTATAATACTTGATAGAGAGTTGAGTGTAAGAGAGGGTCGACTGCGCCCTAACTTCGCTTTCTAAGAAAAATAAAGGCAGTCATTCTATTCTATTCATGTCACCATATATATATGTAATGTATTAAAAAACAGACGCTTTCTAAGAAAAATAAAGGCAGTCATCTATTCTATTCATGTCACCATAATATATATGTATATATATTAAAAAACAGATGACATCCAATTTATTAGAGCAAATGGATGCCTTCATCTTCATGTGTAGGCAACACACCACACCACCTTGTTCCTGTGAGACTGACCTTGTCTCTGTGACACTACACTTGTTCGAATGGGACTCTACCCCTCTTCTTTTTCCACTGACACACTTTTTGTTCCAGTGAACAGATCTTGTCTCTGTGAGACTCACCTTGTCTCTGTGAGACTCACCTTGTCTCTGTGAGACTCAACTTGTCTCTGTGGGAACTTGTTCCTGTGAGACTGCCATTTATAAAACTACTTGTTCCTATGAAACTTGTCTCTGTGACACTAATATCGTTCAAAAACACTACTTGTCTCTGTGAGAACTTGTCTCTCTGATACGGACCCCTTTAGAATAATTATTATATTTCACAGTTAAAATGTAGGTAAAGTTGATAATATTGAGGGATATTTTGCAGTGACTATACCCGTGAGTCAATCTTCTCATGATTGAATAAATAAATAAATGTATCTCACTAGAGATTTTGCCCCAATAACTCCCCTTCCTACAGCAATATCAATATTATTTATCCCTTATTGCGTTGACAAACAACTGTGACCTATTTTTGACCTTTCTCACGCCATTACTGCACAATCGATCAACATTATTTGCTCAACAAAATTGCGATTAGCTAAATTCTGATACGCTGGCATGAAAAATTACTGCTAAGCTGTACACCCTCACCCAAATTCCACTCTGATTACTTAATCGATAATGCCAAGTGTTATCAAGATTTCTAGCTCACTCACTCTTCATCTTTCTTCATCCTGAATTCCGTCTCTGTCCTAATCTTTTTCTTCCTGTGTTTATCCGATTCTTCTATACTTCTCTTTCCACTTCTCTTCTACTTTCTTCCTGTGTTTATCCAATTCTTCTATACCTCTCTTCCTCATCCTCGTTGTCTACTCTCTATCTCTCATCCTTTTGGAAGAGAGTTAGTGGGGAGGATATTTTTAATATTCTTTCGGAAGAATGGACATTGATATGTCCAAAGCTCCACCAATTTATGTAGATGCATTACAATATAATAATTATCTATAGTTATCATTTTACAAATTGCTTTTCCATATCATATACAGTTGAATAAATATTTTCTTAGTCTATTTTATGTAAATTCATCTATAATTTTGCTGTATTGTGAGCTATTGTATATAAGTGTATAAGCCAGTATATATTATAATACATAAATAAAGTACTCAATCAATCAATCCTTCATGGATTTAATTTTTATCAGATACCTAGTTTCATGTAATCCAATATCTAATTATCAATTATCGCTAAATACAAGCGTTGTTTTCCTTCTCTATTATTAATTATATTTTAGTACTATTTACTGGTTCCTCATCCTTGACGTCTAACTACTTCTATCAACCTTCTCACCGTCTGCAACATCATGTTTTTCCTTTTCTTGCTTCTTTTATCTATCCTTTCTCCTCTTTTTTCAGGCTTCAATCGTTTCTAATTCCACCTCTCTTCACCATAGACGTATCATTCCACTAGATTTTCCTCTAGAATCATTATCATTCTTTAAAAATTGACAGCCGATCTGTCTCTAAAAAGTTGCCATTATAATTATGAGAAAAACCAATCACAGGATCTCAGCTCATATTTTCTGATAATCACTCCTCATCTCTTCGTATTCTTATAGTCTTCTGAACTCGATTTTTAGTACTTTTGAATCCCGAAAATTATTGACCTTTTATTTCGCTGCACCATCTTAGCCAATCTCTTACTTTTTCTCTCAGTTCGCATTTTTCTTAGTTGTTCCACCTATTCCTTTCATTCTCATTCTATGACTTTCCTCCTCCTCATTCACCCTTTCTTCCCCTCCCACACCCCAGTTTTGGTACAGTTTTGGTAGAGAGTTAATGGGGAGGATATTTTCAATATTCTTTCAGAAGAATTGACATTGATATGTCCAAAGCTCCGCCAATTTATGTAGATGCATTACAATATAATTATCTATAGTTATCATTACAAGTTGCTTTTCCATATCATATACAGTTCAATAATTATTTTCCTAGTCTATATTATTCAAATAATTCTATAATTTTGCTGTTTTGTTATTGTAAGCTATTGTATATAAGTGTATAAGCCAGTATATATTGTAATCTACATAAATAGAGTACTCAATCAATCAATCAATCAACCCCCTTCTCCTGCTTCTCCACCTATTCCTTTTCTCCTCCAAGCATTTCTTCTACTCTTTCTCCTCCCCGTCTTTGCTATATTACTATTACCCTGCTATATTACTCTTCCACCTATCCTTCCTCTATCACCTCTTCCTGCTCTTCATCCTCTTCCATCCTAATTATCCTCCTCCTTCTCATAGTTCCCCTCATCCTGATCTTGCATGTCTTCCTCTTACTTGTCTATCTCTTCATCTTCTACAATCCTTCAACACCACATTCCCCACACTTGCTCCACACTAACTCTCTCTTTTGCACACTCTCACCCTCTCTCTTTCCCTCGCCATTTCCATATCCCATCATGAATGGATTAAGCACAGCCAATAATTCCGATCGTCATATTCCACTCTTATGGCATATGCACCGAATTAATCTTGCGCGCTTAGCTGATGCTTCCATCCTATAACCCAACACTACATCTTTAGTTTGACGTCATCACATACTTCTCTCTAACTCCCACTATCTCTTTCCCTCACTGCCTTCTGACTCTCTCTCTCGTTGTGTGTGTCTCACTCTCTATTTATAAATTTTTGTATGAAAATCTCTTCCTCTCTCAGTATTTATCTCTGCCTCTTTCTCTCTCTTCGTGTGTGTCTCACCCTCTATATATCCATTTTTGTATGAAAATCTCTTCCTCTCTCAGTATCTATCTCTGCCTTCAGGGTTGTGTGGCAGAGAGGACCTGGAGTCCTAACTCCGCCCTTAATAAAGTCAATCAATCTGCTTCTTGGTCTGTCTCTCTCTCTCTCACACTCTGTCTTCAATCCTATAAATCACACACACTCTTTTTTCTAATTTATCCATTTTTGTATGAATATCTCTTTCCTTCTCAGTATCTATCTCAGTGTTCAGGGTTGTGTGGCAGAGAGGACCTAGAGTCCTCCCTCCACCCTTAATAAAGGCAGTCAATCAATCAATCAATCTGCCTCTCGGTCAGTCTCTCTCTAATTTGGTAGAGAGTTAGTGGGAAGGATATTTTGAATATTCTATCCGAAGAATGGACATTGATATGTTCAAAGCTCCGCCAATTTATGTAGATGCATAACAATATTATCTATAGGTATTACCAATTATTGCTTTTTTCATATCATATGCAGTTCTTCTTAGTCGATACTATGTAAATTCATCTATAATTTTGCTGTATTGTAAGCTATTGTATATGAGTGTAAAAGCCAGTATATATTGTAATCTACATAAATTGTATATGAGTATATGGGTATATTGCTATTGTATATGAGTGTATAAGCCAGTATATATTGTAATCTACATAAATAAAGTTCTCAATCAATCAATCTCGCTTTCTCTCCAACCCTATATCATACACACTCTTTCTATCTCTGTATCACACAATCTTTCTCTCTCTCTATAAGTGCGTACAGATATACGCACCGCGAACATGAGCAATTCACTTTTAATCAGCTGATGCCAAGCTTTTCATATCTTACCGTTTCTGTAAAAATACAGATATAGTCAGCTGATTAAAAGTGAATAATTGCTCATGTTCGCGGCGCGTATATATCTGTACGCACCTTATTACACACACATACTCTCTCATTTCTCACTTCCACCTCTCTCTTTCTGTGTGTTTGTCACTCTATTTCCATCACAATCTCTTTCTCTCTCAGAATTTCTCTCACTGTCACAACCTCTCACTCTCATCTATACCCTATATCACATTCCCTTCCTCTCTCTGTATTACACACACTCTCCATCTTTTACTCTTTCTCTCTCTCGCTCTGCTATCGAATCTAGGTCAAGAATGACGCGCGAACGAATCGTATATCGAATAAATAATAATCCGTGTCGTGTTGCAGTCATTCCGAATGCAATCTAATAAGAGCACCAGGCTCTTGGATTCACTCTCACGTTTTTCATGATGATATATGTTCACCAAGTCTGGATATGAGAGGATTACAGATTGATAGATTGGAATTATCTGTGATATTTAATATTCATTCCATTCCTTTACGTGAATATGGGTGTGATTGAAAGTAGTTGGCCGAGCGAAGTGAGGTCTAAGATTCAAGTCGACGGTTTGGCATTTCTCTTAATGTTTGAATATTTAAATGTTTATATGTTCATATGTTGCGCATTTACGGCCAAACGCGGTAATAGATTTTCGTGAAATTTGACAGGTATGTTCCTTTTTTAATTGCGCGTCGACGTATATACGAGGTTTTTGGAAATTTTGCATTTCAAGGATAATATAAAAGGAAAAAGGAGCCTCCTTCATACGCCAATATTAGAGTAAAAATCAGACTATAGAATTATTCATCATAAATCAGCTGACAAGTGATTACACAGATGTGTGGAATAGCCAGTCTATTGCTGTATTTCCATAAGGTCTATAGTTTCAATCAGGTACTTGTGGATGAGAATACTGCGTGAGGTCTACTGTTCACAGAACTACTAGTTAATGGAATACACAAACTCAGAAAATGAAAATACCATTATTTCATCATAGAGAGAGAAAAAAGCATAGCCTTATGCTCTATATGGGTCCATTCAATGGAAATTTGATTAATATAATATGATAGACTCTTATTAAAATCCATAAAATCGAAAATAAATTGTACATGTGAAATTCTAACCTTACCGGACTGTGTGAGCACCAATAAATTTGAATGGAAAATAACACAAAGACTCCCTTATTATTTCATCTAGCAATGTTATAACATGAGTGTCATTTGTATCGTGGATGAATGAATAAATAACTACATAATAATTATTGACCGAGTGAAGTGAGGTCTAAGATTCAAGGCAACGGTTTGGCATTTCTCTTAATGTTTAAATGTTTGAATGTTTAAATGTTTGAAAGTTTAAATGTTTATATGTTGCGCATTTACGACGAAACGCGGTAATAGATTTCCATGAAATTTGACAGGTATGTTCCTTTTTTAATTGCGCGTCGACGTATATACGAGGTTTTTGGAAATTTGCATTTCAAGGATAATATAAAAGGAAAAAGGAGCCTCCTTCATACGCCAATATTAGAGTAAAAATCAGACTATAGAATTATTCATCATAAATCAGCTGACAAGTGATTACACAGATGTGTGGAGAAGCCAGTCTATTGCTGTATTTCCAAAAGGTCTATAGTTTCAATCAGGTGCTTGTGGATGAGAATACTGCGTGAGGTCCACTGTTCACAGAGCTACTGGTTGATGGAATACACAAACTCAGAGAATGTAAATACCATATTCCATCATAGAGAGAGATAAAAGCATAGCCTTATGCTCTATATGGGTCCATTCAATAGAAATTTAATTAATAATAATTAATTATAATTTATAATATGATAGATTCTTATTATAATCCATAAAATTGAAAATAAATTGTACATGTGAAATTCTAACCTTATTGGAATGTGTCATCACCTATGAATTTGGAAGAAAAATAGCACAAAGACTCCCTTATTATTCCATCTACAAATGTTATAACATCAGTGTCATTTGTATCGTGAATGAATGAATGAATAAATAACTACATAATAATTATATAAATCATCTGAGAAGTGAAGTACACCTGGGATGGGAAAATATGAATTTGAAACTAGAAGCTCAGCACGAAACCAATTTTCTCCCAGAAGTGGATAGTGACTCGCATTAGAGAATAAGCTATTAATTCACTCCCTATGCTGTGATTGCACCAAACGAGTATAGAGCTAGTGCATGAATTCTGGAGCATGAAACACACATAGACAACAGTAGAATAAAAATGGGAAGTCTGGGACACCAAGGTGTCCCAGACTTCCCATTGGGTCAAAGGTCAAGGTCAAGGTCAGATCTCAAGGTCAAGGTCAAAACTACGAACACTTCACAACCAAGGTCAAGGTCACATATTTGAAACTTCAAAAAATATGAAGACATATGAGAAACATGATTAATTCTGTCTCCAAAACTGAAAGCATCCTTTTTTAGTACTCATGGACCTTTCAAACTGACTGTATCCAGATTTTATCAATCTTTGTTCAGGACAATCATTCGCTAGTTTGGTCTGACCACAAACTTAAAATACTGTAATTCATATGATATCTGATCCAGTCAATTCAATTTGAGTATTATTTCTACACTTAGATTATAGATACTGAACACTTTTAATTGAAATGTACCTCAGAAACTGGGTTGATGTATTGCACTTCTCACTGTAAACTTGAAAAACATTCAGTTATATTAGAATATATAAAAAGCATTGAAGAAGTGAGAGTGGAAATGAAAGAGCATGTAGATACGATGTGAGAGACACAATGAGGAAACAGGCCGATAAGAACGATTGGCCAATCACAATCAAGTTACAAATCGAGGCCACACCCACACTCAAGCTCCAAGCTACTTCCCCCTACTCTTTCCTGATTGGTCAGTCGACAAGTGTACTTCTGTATTCAGCCGGAAGGTGGCAGTAGGTACTGGGTCATGATTCTATAGACATGTCGTAAACATTCACGTACTCTCTACTGATTGATTAACAATAATCTATTCACCAATTCTGTCTGTAAATATGGTTGCATCAACATGATGGAAAAATATGAAATACGAAAATGGAAATTCGTGGTTTCAATTCTTGTCTGATGCCTGCTGAGAAGATTTAGTAATATTTCATTTACATAAACACAAAATCAAAACAGAATTGATCCAAATATCTTGATTCAGTTCAATAGAAAGTAAGCTAATTGTGGATTATTCATTCTTTGGATAAAAACTATTGATATATTGATTCACCATGAAATGATTAACCCGGTGGGATGGAGAAGCTCATCAAATGATAGTTGAAATAAAAAATTAGCTTACCTGTGGAACTTGAATCTCATACTTAAGTATAATCAGGAACATATCCCAGAATAGATAGTCCATGTAGTATCTCAAGTGTCAACTCACCTGAAAAACAAAAACAATAAAACATCAGTTTCATTATAATATTAGTGCAGTATACAATGTCGACAATATCATAAGAACTCAATTTCTATTTTATAGTTGGAAAGGAGGAGAGGGAGGAGTAGTGGGGAAAGGTGGGTGAGGAGGAGGTGGTGAAGAAGAAGAAGAAAAAGGGGGAGAAGAAGAAGAAGAAGAAGAAGAAGGAGGAGGAGGATGAGGAGGAGGAGGAGCAGAAGGTTGAGTATGAAGAGGAGGTTGCCATAGAGAGGAAAGAAAGATCGCGTGTACCAGACTAATTTTCAGCGGAATTTGTCTTTTTGTACTTTCATCTCTTCTTCTTCTTCTTCTTCTTCTTCTTCTTCTTCATCTTCACTTCGAAGCCAGCAAATCGTTTTCTTTCATTCACTTGACCGCTACAAATTCTCTCAAATCTCTCATTCCTCACCAGCGAATTCTCTCTGACTTTCTCCAACTTTTCTCTCACTTGCTCACCGTGCGTTTCTTTCAATGTAACTTTGAACAGATTACTACAACCAAGGTCTATAAATACAGGTCATGACACTGGTGTTCCTTATGGAGCGGCCATTTTATGGGGTCTTTATGGCGGTACATTTGAAAATCCAATCTAATTCAATTTGCTCGTAAAAACATTATGCATTTTAAAAACAATATTCTAGTTAAGATAATATGTAAATTCAGATTTCCAATTCTTTAATAATAAAATTTCAATAATGAATGCTCCAATATCATTTATTCACTTATTATTAAAAATTGTTCTCATTCTTATAACTTAAGGTTATGATTCATAAGGCATTGAGACAAGACAGAAATATGCGAGGCTAAATATTCAAAAAGAGTTTTATGTTTCCGATCAATTAAATCTAAAAATTAACAATTCGCTTCCTAGTTGGAATCTAATATTATTATTCTGTCGGAACAATTTATTCTACAATTCAGAGCCAAGCAATATCCCTTGAACAATATAACACATCATGTTGTTCAATCTATGATAGCAGCTGATAAATTTGAAAATTGGTGAATTAGAACCCTATAAAATGGCGATTTTGCAATGCATCACGGGATTGTGTCATGACCTATATTTATAGACCTTGCTACAACACCCAACTATCAGAGCGTACAATGTTCCTATAGTAAGATTGATTTCAAACTGTTAGCAGTGTTGGAATAAGAAGCGCTGATGTTTTATCAATAAGGAATGCTGAGATAGATAAAGTGAAATGCTGAGAGTGAGTTTAACAATAAATTGACGGAATTTCGTCCAAATCAGGAATCAATTCTTATTTTTATATTAATTCCCATGGCTTCTATCGGCAGAGAGATCCTTTCGGATGTTTTGCCTTGCCGTGTTACCCAATGTCATTTCCTATCAACACTCAAGTTTAAAGGTTATGTCTTGGGTTCTCCATGTTTTCTCACTAAAAATTAACACTTTCACTTCCTGAGTTTCTATTTTATCAATTATTTTAAAATCAAGAAAACTATTTCCAAACACAAATCAACATTAAAAAGCTAAAACTATAAAAATTTTATAATATAATATCAGCTGTTCTGAATAGTGAGTTGTGTTTTTTTTATTTAGCTGTAATTTTGTCAAATTACGCAAAAATGTTCCAATTTATGGTGATTTGAGTGTGATATTTTTGTTTTTTATTCTGTTTTTAACCGTCAAAATTCAAAATTTCCAGTTTTTGTTGTTTTTAAGTGAGAATGGACTAAATTTTAGAAAATTGAAACCATAACCATATCTCGGACTTTTAAAATGTTATCTAAATTTGGGAGAGAAATAGTACAAGGAGTATCCTTAGTTTTTCTCTCCCAGTCAGTGCTACTTTGTAAAAATTTAAAAAAATTAATAAATATTATTGATCTGAAAATTTCACATTACCATATTTTCCATGGTAAACTGAAAACTTTTGACCCACTGATATCTTCAAGGATTTAATGTAGGCCTGTAACCAACCTCGTTAAATTAAGTTTTTCTATATGCAAAATTTCAAGTTAATTGATCGAATAGTTGAGACGTGATGATGCGTCATTCGTGAATTTCCTATCCCGTACGTGTAGAAGCCAATTCTTTCCTTTATTATATTATAGATAGATGTATCTATGTGAGATTTAAAAAGCCATAGAACATTTATTCTTCACATAGTAGCCTACTATATTCATTATGAAATTGCAGTGATCAAAAGGAAGAGAACATTCCTTAAATTCATATTCTATGCATTAATGGAATATGCCAAGGAGAAACTGATTGATCAAGTTCACAAAGGAGTAAATAAAAAAAGTTGTGGAGAATTAAAATCCAATACTTCGATACCCTCAACAAAGCAACCAAACAGATGAATGGGATAAGAACCTCATAATCTATTCAGGTATTCAAATCACTAACAGGCATTTAGCATAAGCTTGTAAACTAGATAGTTGTTAACAAGAGATAAATCCTACTAATAAGCTTCAGCTACCTTTCCTGTCTTGTGATCGTTCTTCTCCCTCTTAATACTCTATCCTTACCTCTCGAATCTTCATCTCTTTCTAATCTAGTTTCTCATATATTCTCTATCCTTTGGTCGTTCTCTCTATCCACTAACTTGTAATATTATCAAGTGCAAATAAAAATACATTCATCTATCTATCTATTGTGATGAATTTTTCAAATAGACCTCATGAGGAGAGAGAAAAATTGTGATTACCTTTTAAAATGAAAGAATTTGCTAAAGGAATGGTTAGCGACCAAGCGATAAAGCTTACTTATCAGTAACTGTATATTAGATAAGAGTACCGTTCTGTACTGCATATTTTCTAGAAAATTATTTAATAAAATTATAATTATTCTGCAAATAAAGCACGAACCATTTATGAATTGCTCATTGAATTTTGAGGTTACACTTTGTTTACTATCGATCAGATGTTTTAAAGCAGCTCAAACACAGCTGACTGATTCACGTATTTTAAATGTCATGCCAGATTCATGCAAGCTATAATATTACTTCTAAAAAGTAAAAAACTATCAATAAAGGACCAAGAATTTCGAATAAAAAATAAAATGTATGTATTATCGTTGAAATTATTGATTACTTAAAAATTATATTATAATGTCAAGTATTATTGTAACTAACTAGGTCATAGCATGAACATTATATTATTGATAAAAACAGCAGAAATAAATTATAACAGTCTCAAACATAATAAAAATTGTATAAGAATATTCAATTATTAATTATTGTTTCAACTGAACCACATGGTGATTGAATCTCTTTGGCAAGTCTAAGCCAATCATAGTGCATAGAAATAGCACCAAAAAGGTGATCGTTTGAAAACAACATATGTTAATCTGCTATCAGACAACAAACCTGCCTTATCATATATGCTAGCACATGTACATTGTATAAGAGGAACTATATCTAGGAGATTAAGCAGTTTTAAAAATTATACAGATTGGATTATTATCATAATTAAAGGAATTATATTCTATTGCTTGCCACTGACGTCACGTCTACGTCATAATCGTTCTACCAATGGCAAATTTTCATGCAAATTAATTACACCGAGATTCTCAGAAAGAAAGTTCTAGCCAAGAAGCTGAGAAAGAGACTCCACTTCCCTTTTGAAATCCTCACCGTTCAGACCTCGTTAAAGTTACCAAGACCTATTTGTAAGATTTTCGTTCGATTTTATATGTTTCTATTTGTGAGCCAATATTCTTAGGCTATTCTATTTGTTATTTGTAAATCTATTTTCATCAGTCGATAAATTAAAAGTTTAAAGTTAAATTATCTCTTAATTGATTTGGTGAAGGAGATTTTAAATTAGAATTCCCCACGTGCTGAGACCGAAGCCTGGACCCGCCGCCGATCAAACGATTTCGATCTAAAGAAGAAACTATGACCATCAAGGAATTTCACGTGAGTTATAAGTTTAAAGGGGCCCCAATCTACGCTTCGAAAAATATTACAGTGCAGAAAATATAAATTTTTTCTTCGTTAAATAATTGGCCACGCCGACAAGCGCTTTTAGTTATTAAGAGCCTAGAATTTATTCCTATAGAATTTATAAGAACTTGTAGTTGATTGACTATCCTCCGCTGCCAGAACCACGACCCCGAGCAAACTTTTTAAAATATTTTATAATTTATTTTCACAATTTTTTCACAAACTGTTAAATTTTATCAATTGTAAAATTCTGTCGAATCATGCATGGTGTCATGCAAGCACAGAAATTTTTAACTCTTTTGTTAATGCTAAATTATTATCAACCTGTAAATCAAATTCTGAATCTGCACTGAATGATCATATATTTTATTATAATATATTTCGATTTTGTTAATTTGTTTTCTGAGTTCGATTATTTCTTAAGCCTGTCAATTGTTGTGTCTGATACGTTCTATATCATCAAGAACCGATCAAATACGATCATTGCAATAATTGAATTAAGCTGGATATTGGAACAGGTCTAAGTGGATGTAGTGAGTGGGGTCAGATCGAGATATTTGTTCTTTGTCCTTACCTGCTCATATATCAGCTTTTATCTGTTACCGACCTCGACTTAGGAGCGAATACATCAACAGTACAGCATATGCAGCCAGAGATCATATAATTTCCTACAATAGAGCTTAAAACCCGACAAGACTCTGTTCTCGAAATATATTCTGAACGATATTTGGTCCAAGTACCGTATTTAATCCTTCAGAACTTATTAGAGACGCAGTCCCGTAATTATCTACATCGGGATTTTTGCTCGACCTGTATGATTTTGTATGCTCATTCTTCACAGGTAATAATTTTAAGGTATCCGTATTCAGTGTTTAGCGTCCGCTACACTACTTATAAAAATTTCATCACCATACAATCTGTCATAAGAAGAATCAAGGGTGGGCGAGCGTTTAGGCCTCCTGCGATTCCGACAATTGTATTGAATCTTGTAGTGAGTCAATCAGTCTGGTGTACACTAAGCGTCCACGCACGCAGTTACAAAATTTATAACTCAACACAGTTGATTCACCCTACGTGTATCGACTTATCCTTGGAGGTGAGAGTGACTCCCCCAGGAAAAGCTTCACACAATTTGCCGGCCCAACGTGAGGCATTTAAAAGTAGCATAACATGATTATACATGTGTGGAGCGTGTAAAATAAAGCTTCACACAATCCTTCTCTATCCTATTTTTTCCGTTCTCCACCTCTATCTATCTAATGACCTCTATCTAATGATACACAGTATCACCACAACATGATACAATATCACCAAAAAATCACACAGTATCACCACACATGATACAGTATCATCACACATGACACAGTATCAACACAATATGATACAATATCTACAGATGGACATTACTGCGATATTGAATTGATTCAAATCCTAATGAATTGGTTATTATTGAACGAAAATCAAAATTAAATGCTGTAATTCACCCCAAAGACTTCTGCTACTGCAAATATTGACAACAGGGTAAACAGCTAGATGGAAATTCGATGAGCGCTACTATTCAAAAATTGATTAATAATTTTTAACGAGTTTGGATTTTGTATCAAATTTTGGTGTTGTGTATCAAGTTGGGATGATACTGTATCAATTATTTTTACTAAACGAAAATCCAAATTAAATGCTGTAATTCATCCCGGAGACTTCTGCTACTGCAAATATTGACAACAGGGTTAACAGCTAGATGGAAATTTGATGAGCGCTACTATTAATTAATTATTAGTTTTTATATAATTTAATTAATTGAATAATTAAATTTTTAATAATGCTTAAGTAACAGCTGTGCTTAGTGAGATAAGTTGTGTGTATTTTTGGGTTAAAAATTTTATAAAATAACTTGATTAATTCAATATGAAGTGATAATTAAGTGGTATATTTGAATATAGTTTGGTGTTTTAATGTCTATAAATTCAAAATGTTTAGCTCGAATATATTTTTGGACGAAAATTGAACTTGAACGTTTTACAGTAGAAACATAACCTATTTTTTGGACATTTTATTAATTTATCAAAATTTGGGAATGGAATAGATTTGGGCATAGCCTGTTGTTCCTTCCTAATCATATTTATATGATTTGTGATTCTGTCCACGAATGAATAACTAAATGAATTACAGCATTTAATTTGGATTCTCGTATGGTAATAATAATTATTGATACAGTATCACCTCAATTTGATACACAACACTAAAATTTGATAAAAAACTTCCAAACTGAATGAATTTCATTCTTAGTTCACCGGATGTAGTCAAAATAAACGAGATTTGGAAGGCATCATCTGCATACAATGGACGACTAGAAAAGAATATTGAATAACAATCAGAGAGACGGGTTCCCAAATTGTGGGGAAGGAGGAGAGGCAACGTCTACTCAGTTATCACAATAAATTATTCCGAAGCTGCTGAGCATCTATTGTTAGCATGAATGATGATCATGTTTGTGGCAGGTATAAGGAGATATTCTCTTGATATAGTCAGCATTGGTTGCATGGAAAACATCATAGATTGTGATGGCGGTGATATTCATTTCAAAATTACATCATTGTTAGAATGAAGCATCGGTGTTTGTGGTAGGTATAGGGGGGTTATTCACTTTAAACTGTCAGCTTCTGTTGATGGTGAACATTGATTCTATTGATAAGGTATGCTGACAGTCTTGAAAAGATAGTGACATTGTCAGTATAATTTCAATGGGAAGTATCGAGGTAAATGTTAGGAATACTGAGACAGTTTTAACTGAATCTGATGGAAGAATCAATTTTGGTGAAGTTGTCAGATGTAGTAAGAGGTTGTCAAAGATTTTTTATTGCTAGGGTCAACTGAACGGATGTTGTATACTGGTTAGGAACAGTTGAGAACGAGATTTAAAGGGAGAAATGAGTTTGACTACCATGTTTTATTTACATTTACATCTTTCTTTGTTGAGATTTTCGTGTTCAGTCAATGTTCGATCTATTGTGTAGGCCTACTTCAGGTTTCAATTACGTCTACTACCACAATTTCCTCCTCTTGCTTCGAGTCTTTCCTGTTTTATTCTTCACCTTAATGTATCTTACTACTCATCGTCAGTTTCTTTTCCCCCTATCGATATTTCTCCTTAATCTCTGCTTATCGACTATTGATCGCTGAAATCGAATTATGGTTTATAAATTGGTAATTTATAAATTGGTAAATTATATTATAAATTGGTAATTTATAAATTGGTAAATTATAATTATTGGAGGGAAATTAACGTCAAAGTTAAAGTTATTAGATCTGATGTTTGAATGAATGGTAATCGACGATCCTTCAAGATAGAATTGGAATATTGGACTTGTTAACCTGAAATATTTACATAATCACATTCTCACAAAGGGCCGGTTTCCGAGTTCGGGATTTAGCTTAGTTCTAGACTTTAACTGGCTTTAAACTCTGGAGTCAGAAAATTGGCTTTCCGAGTCAGAGCGTTAACGTAGTTGAGGACTTGAATAGACTCTGGAGTTTAGAGATCACGTTAGACCCTGGAGTATATAATTTCGCTTTCTGAGTGAAGGGCTTATACGTCCAGGACTTGTATTAGATTCACGCCTCTTTCCGAGTGAAGGATTTATCAAAAATCGTTAAGTCTAGGACTTAAAACAGCGTGATTTTAAACCCTCGACTGGGGTAGGGTTTAAATTCATGTTCTAGACTTAACTGAGCAAACACGATACAGTTATTGTTTTGGAGTAGATGAAAAGCCAAATTGATGTCACGGAATACCTAAACTATTTTGATTATAGTCCATCTAAATTCATAATTTATAGTTTGCAAGTTTATTTGCAATAAAATTGTATCAGAATCATGCGTAAAAACTAAACTTATTCTACGAATGTGACATACCGGTAACCTAAAAATGTTCAAGAAAATAATACAAGGATTTTCTTGGAATTTATATTCCAATCTGAATGTTATTAATCAGTGTCATATTCAACATATTAATATAACAATAATAAACTATTATTCCAGTTTTTTTTTTCAAAACAAATACGTTTTCAAACTCAATAGCCTAATGAAATTTTTATTCCAAAATCACTGGTTAGGATCATTGATCAATAATAGCATAATGTAAAATGAAATGTTCATTCATTCATCTTCCAAAAGGTCAGGTTTCGCTTTGAATAGGCCTACAAAAATCGAAACGTATTTTCACAAAATAGTTTGGAGAGAATGCTCATTTGAATTATCCCGCTGCAATCAGCTGTTTTCGTTTTGCTATAATGCCAACAATACAATTCCCTCATGTTGACTACATTTAAGTCCTAGACTCAAATAAGTCGAGAACTTAATAGACCCCGGAGTTTAGAAGATAAAATCGTGACTCAGAAAGTCGATTTCAACCCGAGCAATTTTAATCCTGGACTCTGTAAGTTCAGAACTTATAGATCCTGAGCTCGGAAACCGGTCCTAAATGAACTATGATGGTTCATTCAAAACAAAAAAAAAGAGAAGAACAAGTACAGGATAAGTATGAAATTAACAAAATTTGAGGGAAGTGAAATTTTCTAGATAAATGCACACTTAATTACACACTTATACTGAGAAAACATTTTGAAGCAAATTCTGAAGCATTTGGATTGCTGTCTTTTCATGAAATAATTATAATTCAGTCCATATGAATGCATACTATAGGCCTAGTTTTGCTCAAGACTTGCCCATGTATATACAGTACTAACTCACAATGTTATTGTATGTAGTCAATTTGGAGTTATAGTAACAATACTATTGACAGTTGGCATTGATTGATAATCACGTCATGCAATAGGTATTACTTTATGCCACTGTCTAAGAATTCACAGGTTCAACGTTTCAATCCTTCCTTTTTCGATAGTCAACACCTGAATTTAAAATACTCGATTATTATCAAAACAAGGATCACGACAGAATGCTATCTGCTGTGCTATTTTAGGAAATAGGAGAGGCTTCTAATATATCATGAATTCTTCTTTTTTCCTTCTTCTTCTTATTCTTCATTTCCTTCTTCTTCTTCTTCTTCTTCTTCTTCTTCTTCTTCTTCTTCTTCTTCTTCTTCTTCTTCTTCTTCTTCTTCTTCTTCTTCTTCTTCTTCTTCTACCACTTTTTCTTCCTCTTCTGTCTTCTTCTCCTCCTTTTTCTTCTTCTTCTTCATCTCCTTCTTTTTTTCTCCCTCTTCTGTCTCCTCCTTCTTTTTGTTCCTCCTCACCGGTCTTCACCTCCTTTTCCTTCTTCTTCTTCTTTCTCTTCTTCGCCATCTCCTTCTTCTTCTTCTTCTTCTACCACTTTTTCTTCCTCTTCTGTCTTCTTCTCCTCCTTTTTCTTCTTCTTCTTCATCTCCTTCTTTTTTTCTCCCTCTTCTGTCTCCTCCTTCTTTTTGTTCCTCCTCACCGGTCTTCACCTCCTTTTCCTTCTTCTTCTTCTTCTTCTCTCTCTTCTTCACCCTCTCCTTCTTCTTCTTCTATTCCTCTCCTTCTCCAAACTTCTGTACACTTTGAACACTCCCATGCCTATCATATCCTTCCCAGTATTATACTATTCGCATAGTGAGTCACTGAGTGCATCATGTAGAAGCCATTCGCCAGAAATCACGTACTGCGCATGCGCAACACACTGAAGGCATCTTGTTTTTATTGCCGGTTGCAGTACTTGTGGTGAATTTCAGATTGTTTTGGTGGCTCAACTGTCTGAATATCAATGTGAATTGTAGGTGAGAAGTGCAAGCTGAAATATTTTTGGTTTCCGTTATTTTATTGCCGATTATACTTGGAAAAGCATGGCCGCATCCGTGAGTCATTGGTTTAATGCCAGATAGCTATATCCTGACTTCACGATAAAAAGTTTATATTAGAGTCTCTTTTTAATTTCAATTGGATGTTTTACTTTCCTTGCCCTATTACCATAGGTAAGGAAAGTATTGCTTCCCGAAAAAATAAAGGTACCCCAATTTCTAAATTTCTATACGTTTCAAAGGTCCCCTGAGTCCAAAAAAGTGTTTTTCGGTATTGTCTGTATGTGTGAGTGTGTATGAGTGTATGTATGTCAGTGTGCACGATATCTCATCTCCCAATTAACGTAATGGCTTGACATTTGGAACAAATACTTACAATATAAGGATATTACAATATAAGATCCTTACAATATAAGGATCCGACACGAACAAATTCGATCAAAAGCAATTCAAGATTGCGGCTAAAATGGTGAAAATGAGATAAGAACCAGGGTTTTTCGCAATTCTCTCGAAAACGGCTCCAACGATTTTGAACAAATTCGAACCTAAAATTGTCATTGATAAGCTCTATCAACTGCCACAAGTCCCATATGTGTGAAAATTTCAGGAGCTCCACCCCATCTATGCAAAGTTTGATCTTAGATTCCCAATTATCAGGCTTCAAATACAGCCTAATCAAATTCTGAGTGGAAAATATTTAGCATGAAAATCTCTACAATTAATGTTCATCATCATTTCCACCTAAAATTGAAAATAAGCTCGAAATTCAAGAAAATGTGATTATTAAATTGCAAACTGTTGATTCTATTAAATCATTCTATGGAGAGATTGCAGACCTCGTGTGTCTCCAGCGTTATTGTCCTGTCACCAGCTGGCTCCGATTTGTGAATAGTAGACTTGTGATGCGCGTGAACACTAGTGTCTGGTGATCAATTTTCATAACGGCAAGGGAAGTTGTGTGAGTGCGCCACACCAGATTTTCTCATTTCAACTGTGTGTTTTAATAGGGGATATTGAGTTTATACTTTTTATAACTTCAAATGGCAATATGTTGATATTATTAGAAATGTTTTTATTCTTGAATAATAAACACAAATAATGAAAAGTTATTCCAATTATTTTTGATCAGCTGTTTTAGCACATTATAAATTTGAAAAATATGAATGTCAACAATGCTTGCCGTCGTCGACTGCGGAAATTGACGCACAAACTAAAATTCACCTTCAGGCCCGATTACACTAAAGCCGGTTGAACTTTAGTTGTTGATTAATTTCATGAGAGCCAATCAGAGAAGGCTTTTTTGAAAAGAGAGCTTTCTCAGATTGGTTCTCGTGGAACTAATCACGGTTAAAATTCAACTGGCTTTTGTGCAACCGGCACTTATTCATTCATGATGAATTATCAAAATTTGGGGAACAAATGGTACCGACTCAGCCTAGTTGTTCCTCTTTGGACATAATCAAATTCAAATTCTTTATTCAAAAAAAATAATTATACAATCAAATGCATTCCAAAAATCAAATACAATATTGTTTCCTAATTTCTAATATGTGTTCCCTATAGGCTACCCTGTGTGGGGACACTTGAATATATATAATAAAATATTTATATACAAATTTAAATATTATATCATGAAGAACATAATAATTGAATATGGTATTATATTGAAATAAATCAATATGTCAATATTTATAATCATTCTTGCAACATTCATACGCACACACATTCACACATGCGCACACACACACACACACACCACACACACACACACACAACACACACACACACACCACACACACACACACACACACACACACACACCACACACACACACACACACACCACACACACACACACACCACACACACACACACACACACACTTACACAAAACTTAAAACTATGTACGGAGTGGTTGCTGTTTTTTTTTCATATTTAGTTCAATTTTATTCATAGTTAACGTTTCGTTTTTTTTCAAAGTGCTGATGTAATTATACCATAAATGAATGCGTTTTGAAGAAAGATACAGTGATTGAAATTTGATACTGTCTTACTGTTTACGCATACCGGACGGGATTTGTGAGTTCAATGATCTTTGATTGTTGCAGTGTTCATGTCGTGTAATGTGTAAATTATACTAAATTTAGACCTATATTAATTTAGTAAAAAAATCATTCGGGTTGTCTAGTTGTAAAATGAATTTCTTGATTTCTTTTCTAAATAACTGACGTGACGTTATTTTCCTTGTTGTTACTGGAAGTGAATTGAATATTTTTATAGCTATGTATTTGAAGTGTCGTCTGGAATGTTCTAATCTTGGTTTTGGGAGGTTAATGTCCTGTGAATTCCTGAGGTTTATTCTTTCTCTCATCTGTTGAATATCGAAATTATTTTCAGCTAAATCCAGCAATGCTTTGAATAGAAAAGAATGTCTCACTGATAATATTGATAGTTCTCTGAAGAGCATCATTGAACTATATTGTTTAGGTTTATTACAAATTATTTTTAATATATGTTTCTGACCAGTAATCACAGGTTTAATATGAACATTGTATGCACTCCCATAGCATATTATTCCATAATTTATTCTAGAACCAATAATTGCATGGTATAATTGTAACAATACTTCTTTTGGACATAACTGTCTGAGGTAATAGAACTTCCTTATGTATACAAATAACTCATTTTTTATCTTCTGTACATGATCTGACCAAGTGAGCCTACTATCCAATATGAGGCCCAGATATTTAACTGTACGTGCTTGTTTTATAGTTTCACAGTTACACAATATATTATTCACCTGTTGCGCACAATCTAATTTATGGAAGTAAATACTAGTTAACTCCTGATCCGTGTTTTGAAGATTAAATTGTATTATATTAGATTTGTCTGTGTTGATAGTTAATTTATTTTCGCAAAACCACCACCTAAGGTGCTTAAGATCCATTTCTAATTTATTTTTAAGTTCTTGATTTGTTTTGGCCGAATAAAATATAACTGTATCGTCTGCAAAAGATGTAATCTTTCCCTGTAAGTCACCATCCGTCAAATCGTTAATAAAGACCAGGAATAAAGTACTTGATAACACTGATCCTTGAGGAATACCTATGGTAATGTCCCCGGGTTCACTCAACGTATCGTTAATTCTGACCCTTTGACTCCTATTAGATAGGTAGCATCTTAACCAATCATTGGCAATTCCTCTTACTCCTGATAAATCAAGTTTTTTTAGAAGCATGTTTTTATCAATTGCATCATATGCTTTAGATATATCAAGAAACAGAGCTGCACACTTATTATTAACACTAAAACTGTCATTTATTTTTGAAATGAGATTTTTAATTGCCGCTTCTGTACTTCTTCCTTCACGGAAACCATATTGGTTATCACTAAAAAAGTTATTATTTTTATAAAAGTTTTCAAGTCTAATCTTGAATATTTTTTCTAAAATCTTGGAAAAAACCGGTAAAAGTGAAATTGGGCGGAACTGATCTATGTTTTTACAATTTGGCTTTTTAGGAATAGGTATAACTACGCTGTGTTTGAACATGCTTGGGAATTTTCCTTTGGCAATACTTAGGTTAATTAGATCGGTTAATTTGTTCAAATAATTCATGTAAGTTTTTTTAATCATGCTTGTGCTTATCCCATCTACACCTGGCGAAGATTTATTTTTCAATTTTCTTATTGTACTTGCTACTTCCTCCGGATTTGTAGGGTGGAGAAAAATTGAATTTGTTGGAGAATTGTATGGAAACCTTATTTTTGATATTCTAGCAGACTCTTCCCTGGTTTGCAATGTGGTTTGTTCTAATTCATCATTCATTTTATTCACAACATTTAGAAAATAAGAATTAAACGAATTAGAAATTTTATTACTATCATGTATGCTATTTCCCTGCTCATCAACAATCAGTTTTAGTGGTTCTTTATTTTTTTCAATCCTATTAACGCGTCAATTGTTTTCCACGTCTTTCTAATGTTTCCCTGGCTTTCTCTAAACAGTTTTGAATAATAATATTGTTTTCTTTCTCTCAGTTCATTACGTAAGTTATTTTTGAATGTATTGTATATTTGTTTTAAGTCGTCATTATTAGGTTGTTTGATAACATTCTTGTATAACTCATTTCTTAAGTTTATTTGCTTGATCAGATAACTATTTATCCATGGCGACCTATATTTCTGTGTCAAGTTATTTTCTAAAAGAAGATTTTCTTGTGAATCTTTGATAGCGCTTTTTAAAATGTCAATGAAATTTTCCCATCCCTCATCAACTGATACTGCTGGTATTTCTCTATCCCAATCAATCGATGATAAAATATTATTCAACTTCCGGTAATTGATTAGGCATATTTTTTATAATTTGTATCTGCTTCTTCGTTGGATCTCTTCAATCCTTCAACTTTAAGTATGATTGTACTGTGATCAGTTATATCTAAATGTAGTATTTCTGGAATTAGATTAATTTTATTCAGTTTTGTTCTATTTTTGCCGGATTTTAAGTAAAGATGATCTATTAAAGAGTTGGAAAATCGGGACCTATGAGTGTAATCAGTATTGAGTGATTCAAATCCAAAACTATTCATTAAATATTTGTAATCGTCAATAATTCTGGTGTTCTGAAAAAGATCTATATTTATATCTCCCGTGAAAAAGAAAGGGACCTCATTGTTTTCGTTAATATTAAATATTTCTTCTAAGTACAAGGTTAATTCGTTAAGAAATATTTTGGGTGAGTTTGATTGCAACCTGTAAGCAGCCAACAACTGAAATTCAAAATTATTATATGAACAAGATATATGTACACAGTCCGCTGAAATAAAAACTATTGTCTTTGTTTTGAACGTTATCTCACTGCTTATATAAACCAAAGTTCCTCCTGCTCTGTAGTTATGATTGAAATTACCATGTACGGAATAGCCCTCTATATGATATAAGTCTATTTCATTCTCTAGTATCCATATTTCTGTCAAGACTATTATTAGCGGGTTGTTTTCTAATTTCCTCATTTGCACTAAGAATAAATCGAAATTACTTCGCAGACTGCGTATATTTTGATGAATAATTAGTGTTTCTCTGCTACTTATCTCTGATGACATTTTTATTTACGGTACTGACACTGTTATTTTCTTGGTTACCTGGCTGCTTAGATGCACTTATCACGCTCAACTTTTTCACTTGTTCACTGTTCTTGAGTTCAATAACTGGTGTTCCGTCTTCTTTCCTAGCTAGAATCTTCCCTTCCTTGATCCATAGGTATTTGATGTCGCCTCTTTTGAAGATCTCTCTCGCCATGGTGAAAATCCTTCTTCGCGTAGGTGCTAGACTTTCATTCACATAGACTGGATGGTCCGTTGTTTCTCCCATCTGCTTTGTAGAAAACTGCCTCGTAACTTTCCTTTTATTCAATATTACTTGTTTGTCTGTTCTACGAACGAACTTGACAACGATTGGTGGAGGTAGGTTTTCATTTCGTTGTTTAAGTCTGTGACAAATGTCGATTGCATCTGCTTTTATTTTGTGTCCTAATGCTTCGCTCATTCTACAAATGATTTCTGTTACATCTTCATCCTGTTTTTTGGGTATACCATTTATTTCCAGCATGTTCGATCTTGAGTATTGTTCCATATCCTCGACGCGTTCCTTCAGTTCTGCATTTTCTTTCCTGAGGCTAGCTACTTCTGTTGAAAGCTTATCGATGTTGATGAGGCATGTGCTAATTTGCTTGTTTTGTTCATCAAACTTCTTATTTATGTCGTTAATCGCCTGATGACATGATTCAATTGATTTCCCAAGCTCCAACTCCATTTTCTTAATATTCTCCTTCATCGACGTCTGATTTCCTGCAATTACCTCAAGAACTCCTGCGAGTTCTTGGAGAGTCACGTCCTTGTTTCCTGTTGTCGATTCACTCACCATACTTTTGCGACGTGTAGAGGAACAGCTGCTACATCTCCAAATTTGTTTGTTTCTCTTTATGTAGTCCGCATCGTCCTTGGTCATTTTCACACATCCTATATGAAAATTCGCTTCACAGTCGACACATGAAATCAGCTCACCTGAATTCCGAACGGATTTAGAGCAAATAAAACAAGACATTTTTAAATCTTCAAATAAAATATTCACTACAGCACGGTTCACTAGCACGAAATATTTTGTTACGGAACGTTTAAACTTTGCACAGCTGACTCAGCAACCACTCCGATACGACCGCTCTCGTCGAGCTCTCAATCATTACATATAATGGCTATACACTACAATAGCTTACACTACAGCAAAGTTTAGATGAATTTACATAGCAAAACTAAGAAATTAAATGAACGTACAATGATAGAAAAAAATCAATTTGGAATAACTATACAAGATAATATTGTAATGCATGTACATGAATTGGCGGAGCTTTGGACATATCAATGTCCATTATTTGGAAGTAAGTAACTCTTAGTTATACTCTATAATATACTCATCTCTATACTTATCTTTATAGTATCTCTCTACTTATACTCTAAAACTC
>NW_024091109.1:0-21683 GCF_014356525.2 Nilaparvata lugens | reverse complement strand
CCAGTATATATTGTAATCTACATAAATAAAGTACTCAATCAATCTCTCTCCCTCTCACTCTCTCTCTACGTAAATCGTAATAACTGCGTCTATATCAACCTCTAATTGTTGTCCAGCGCTATTATTCAAACTTATTTATACTCCATACAAAATTACTTTAGACTTGGAGAAATATGCTGCGCAGAGAAATGGAGGGAGATCAAATCAAATCAAATAATTTATTGTCAAAACCACCAAGTGTCACAACAACGGCAATACAGTTTACAGCAGTAACATAGAACAATAGCCTATTCATAATATGCATATAAAACACTAGCCGTCAGGATCAATTCGCTCGCCATATCCGTCTAGCAAGGGGGCTCCGCCCCCTGGACCCCCGACTGGATCGTCCAAGATTGAGATCAGCAGGCTCGCTTCGCTCGCCTGCATTTTTATCATATGTTAGGACAATCCAGTCGGGGGTCCAGACTAAACGTCTGGCTAAACGGATATGGCGAGCGAAGCGAGCCTGACGGCTAGTAATATAATATTTCCAGGAATAGCTCTGATTGAAGTAGTAGTGCCCAATCAATTTTTCCGCGATAAATGCAATTCAATCTTCAACTTGGTGCCAACCTAACAAAGTCAACTCAATTTAATGCCAACCTGACAAAGTTATTAGTTTAGTTGCCAGTTAACAACTGTTGGGGGTTGGTAGCACTGCGCTACACGGTTAGTTGAGTGAATGGATTGCTCCGTAAGTTTTTGAAAAATTAAGTATGTTAAGTTGAAAAACGAATTTATAAAGTGTGTTATCGTAGTTCAAGTATAAATTGTGATACCATTCCTGAACATCCAAGCTTCAGAAATCGTAAGTAGTTACCGTAGTTTTGTTGAAAGCATAAACATTCTCCACAGAGACGCCATTCTCTCGACGCCGGCATTCTATTACATTCTATGACAGCAGCTATTTTTAGCGTAGTCAGAGATAAGGAGTCGAGTGCAGGCGAACACTGCTCTACCTACCTACCTCATGCACGAGAAAGAGGCTACAAGTCCATTTCTCAAGGATGGGGTGGACTCCTCATTAGTTCTCAGAAAGAAGACTCATTCCAGTTATAAAGCCGATAAATAACTATACAGGGTATGAATTTGAAAAAAAATCGGTCAAGTCATTTTTGAGAAAATCGTGAAAACACATGTTTTTTTAGTAATTATCCGCCATTTTTCTCAATAATATTACGGAGCTCCTGAATTTTCCCAGAAATGAGACTCATGTCAGTTGATAGGGCTTATAAGTAGCTATCCATGGTATAAATTTGAAGAAAATCGTTGGAGCCGTTTTCGAGAAAACCGTGTGAAAAACATGGTTTTTTAGTGATTATCCGTAATTTTCTCAATAATATTAAGGAGCTTCTGAAATTTTCCCAGAAATGAGACTCATGTCAGTTGATAGGGCTTATGAATAGCTATCCATGGTATGAATTTTAAGAAAATCGTTCGAGCCGTTTTCGAGAAAACCGTGAGAAACATGGTTTTTTAGTGATTATCCGCCATTTTTCTCAATATTATTACGGAGCTCCTGGAATTTTTCCAGAAATAAGACTCATGTCAGTTGATAGGGCTTATAAATAGCTGTCCATGGTATAAATTTGAAGAGAATCGTTGGAGCCGTTTTCGAGAAAACCGTGAAAAACATGGTTTTTTAGTGATTATCCGCCATTTTTCTCAATAATATTACGGAGATCCTGAAATTTTCCCAGAAATGAGACTTATGTCAGTTGATAGGGCTTATAAATAGCTATCCATGGTATAAATTTGAAGAAAATCGTTAGAGCCATTTTCGAGGAAAAACGTGAAAAACATGGTTTTTTAGTAATTATCCGCCATTTTTTCCGCATATTGGATTGAATTTTATTGAATTTCTTATTGTCGGGTCCTCATGGTATAAGGACCTTAATTTTAAAATTTCAAGTCAATCGGTTAATTAGGAATGGAGTTATCGTGTTCACAGACATACACACATACACACACACACATACACACACACACATACACACACACACATACACACACACACATACACACACACAGACCAATACCCAAAAATCATGTTTTTGGACTCAGAGGACCTTGAAACGTATAGAAAACTTGAAATTGGGGTACCTTAATTTTTTTTGGAAAGCAATACTTTCCTTACCTATGGTAATAGGGCAAGGAAAGTAAAAAGAACAAAAGTTTCCATGAACGAATTGAGTTTAATACGCTTTGCAAATTAGCAAGATACCATATTAGAAAGGATATTAGGACATTTGAAGACAGAATTATAAAAAATGTATTGGACACCAGTGGATCAACAAAGAAATTGAGAAAACAATTGTTTGACGGTAAAGAATGGAAAGTTGGAGTCAAAGATAGACGTGGCAGGATTGTAAGGAATAGGAAAGGTATTTCTGAAAATGCTACTGAATTCTTCAGAGAGCTATATCGGGACACATCTGAGAGCGCTGTTGTATTGGAGCAGATTAATTTGCAGGAAGAAGTACCAACAATTGAAGAAAGTGACCTGAAGACAGTTGTAAGTACTTTGAAAAGCAATACCATGGCAGGAGGCGATAGGATAACAAACGAGATGCTGAAAGTACTGTACTCGATCTCTTCAGAAACAATAATCAGTCTGTTTGATAGAATCTTCAGTGAACATTCGGTACCTCAGCAGTGGAAAACATCAGACATAATTCTACTGTTCAAGAAAGGAGATCAATACGACATCAACAACTATCGACCAATAAGCATTTCATCTTGTTTCGGGAAACTCTTCATGAAAATGCTACAATATCGCCTACAACCAATTATGAATGAGCGTCAACCAGTCGAGCAGGCGGGATTTCGAAGTGGATTCTCAACGATTGACCATCTTCAAGCAGTTAGTCAACTCATAGAAAAATGTGAGGAATTCATATAGGTGTCTGCTTGGCCTTTATTGATTATAAAAAGGCATTTGATAGTTTGAAACATGCATTCCTCTTCACGTCGCTTGAAATGATTCCAACAACCTTCTTAAATATAATAAAGGATGTATATAACAATAGTACAGCACGAGTAATATCAGATTCACCAAGAGAGATCTTCAGCGTGCAGAAAGGTGTGAAACAGGTGACCCACTCTCGCCGTCTCTCTTCAATGCCGCTCTACAAAACATTTTTAGTGGTCTCAAGTGGGATAGGTATGGTTTGAATATCCAAGGACAATATCTAAATCATTTACGTTTTGCGGATGACATTGTTCTCATCGCCAAATCTCCATTAGAACTAAAAATCATGATAACCAGCTTGGCTGCTGAAAGTGAGAAAGCGGGGCTCATTATAAATCCAGGGAAAACACATCTCATGACTAATAGGGAAACAGTAGACATAACACTTGATGGCTGCTCATTGAATTGGTCAAGAGAGATTATTTATCTAGGACAACTGATTGCTTTCACTGACAGAACCGACAAAGAAGTGAAACGTAGGTATGCAATTGCATAGAGGAAATATTGGTCATTGAAAAGTATTCTCAAGAATAAGGAGATTAGTACTGTTAAGAAGACACATATATTGAAGACTTGTGTTTTTCCCGCGCTTATTTACGGCTCCCAAACCTGGGCGTTAAAGAAAGCAGTACTACAGAAAATAGCAAGAACTCAAACGGAGATGGAAAGAAGTATACTGAACGTAAGGAGGCTAGATAGAGTTAGGAATACATCCATCAAGGCGATAACAAAATTGGACGATGTACTGAAGACTATCAAGACTCTGAAGTGGAAGTGGGCAGGTCACGTCGCTAGATTGGAGGATGGCAGGTGGACGAAGAGTCTAACTTTGTGGAAGCCCAGCTGGAGGAGAAGGAAAATTGGACGACAACGATTCAGATGGGAAGACGACATTGTGAAAGTGACTGGGGATAGGTGGGCAGTGTATGCAAAAGATAGAGATAGATGGAGGAACCTGGGAGAGGCCTATGTCCAATAGAGGACCTGGTTTCCACAAATAAAATGATAAGAACATTTTTGCATTTTCTTTTTATTTAATCTTGTATACTAATAATGGAGTTTGGACTATTTGAAAAAAAAGCTAGCTAATTCAGTAATGTTATTTAATATTTTCAGTTTAGCAAAGATGTTCATTCTTTCTACATATTATTTTGTATTATTGTATAGTGTTGGGAATCAATAAAGGCTTTTATTATTATTATATAACAACTGTTTCGAAGAGGTACTCTATCTAGATTATAGTTCTATAGTAACATATGATATGGACATTTCAATTATAATTAAGAGATTGTGAGGAGAAGAATATACATGCTGAAAGACGAACTTTAAACCTTTAAAAACAACCCTTAGAGTTAAAATATTGCCAAAAGATTTCTTAGTGCGCCTCTAAAGGGCCAACTGAACATACCTACCAAATTTGAACGTTTTTGGTCCGGTAGATTTTTAGTTCTGCGAGTGAGTGAGTGAGTGAGTCAGTCAGTCAGTCAGTCAGTCTGTGAGTGCCATTCGCTTTTATATAGATGAAATCAGTCAGCCAAGTACAACAAGTGCTCTCAATTACAACACTCGTCCATCGATTACAATGAAATTCATGGTCAGATTCTCCAGACTTTCAGTAAGTAGACTTTCAGTAGTATGAACACAACTGCAATATGCTGATTAATATGATTCCCTTAAACTTATTCACCCATAAAATAAACAAAAAACTTACAAAAGATATTGATGAATGGGTAAAAACTAGAATATTTTTCAAAATAGACTTTTAATCATAAAATTACACATAGTAGATTGATTTGGTGAATACCTAAAATAATATTGTGATTCTGTGAATTTCAACAAAGTTCTTTTTTTGTGATTCAGTCAAAAAAAAAAAAAAAATCTTCCAATGATTTGAACTGAACTCATTGCTAGCGATCAGACACGTGCCTCTGCTAGCAATTATTGCCGGTAAATGAGTACAACTGGGATTTCAGTTATGTTATAACTAATTTATTTTTATTATTTCTAGAATAGAGTATATTCTGAATTTCTGTATGATGTACCCAATTATTATGTGAATTTGTAATTGTATAAATCAGTGATGGATAGAGTCATAGAAGCGCAGTTGCCAATTTGTCGATTAGAATCAGTCGAGTCAGTGCTTGCAGAGAAGAAAATTGCGGGAGGAAAAAGGCGACCAAGAAAAGGAATGACAGATAGCTCAAAAATTATTGAAGAGTTATGATGAAAGAAACAGAGAAAGGTCACGTGAGATGGGTAAATGAATACTGTAGCTAAGGCATACAAGGTAGAAGAAGGTAGGAAGTAGAAAGATAATCCAGAAAAGCAGATAAGAGAGTGCGTGTGGTGACATTCTAAAAGGGGGTTTGTCATTGGAAAGTCAAAGATAGGCCTAAAACCTGGTGAAGCGGAAGTCACTACGCGGAGACGAAGAAGAAGAAGAAGAAGAAGTAGAAGAAGACGGAAGGATCAAGGATGTAGGATGTAGAAGACAAGAGGTACTTACTTTGCTGTGCGATCTGTGAATTATAGATGAATGAGAGTTGAGTGCCTGGTTACCTCTGACTGGGTAGTATCATCTAACATACAGGCTACACGTCACTGCAGTGTCGTATTCTTTCTTCCAATGTGAAAAAATTACAGAGGTAGAATTGGCTGTGGACCACTCCTATTTCTTCTTCTTCTTCTTCTTCTCCCACATCTTCTACTTATTTTTATCCTTCTAAAATAAATAAAGTCACCCCCAAAGCTTGAGACTCCAAAGCTACAATAGTTCCGTGGAGCAAGTACATCTCATCTGCAATACCACCAGGTTCTTACCAAATATCTTAATTTACACCACTACTATTCTCTGTAAATGAAAGACAGAATCTTTGTTACATTGGATCGTAGTTCATACCCTACTCGTTACTATTGACAAAATTTCGTTAACTCAAATAACCCAATTCTATTTCAACTTGCTGAATAAGACAAATATTGTCTTCCAATTAGATATCAACTTGCTGGGAAGTGTTTGCAACCAAATATATCTTGATTTACATCATTTTCAATTCTCAGTAAATAATGGAGTCAATTTTTGTTACATTAACAAGGTCAGTATTGACGCTCCTAATTCAAGTATCTTAATTTACTTTGAACTTACTAAATGAGATCGGACAAATATTGTTTTGGAATTAGATATCCACTTGCTGGGAAGTTTAAGTTTGCAACCAAATATCTTAATTCACATCATTTTCAATTCTCAGTAAATGATGGATTCAATTCTTGTTAAATTAACAAGGTCAGTATTGACGCTCCTAATTCAAATATCTTAATTTTCTCAGTAAATGAGACCCGACAGATAATGGCCCATAAGAATAAAATCAGAGCAAATGCTCATGAGCAAGAGCATGGATCATAAGGTTTTGCTCATGAGCAAAAGGTAGAAGCAAAAGCATTTGCTCATTTTTATATGAATAAGCTTCACCTTATACTCTTACCTTATGCTCCTGAACTCTGGAGCAAATGCTCACGTATTTTAAAGATTTTTCATCAGCTGATTCGCTTTTGTAGCCTTACTTTGTTTTTATAGCTCACGGAAGCGCTAAATATGCAAGTAGGGGGCACCGCTTGTGTTTGCCTCGTCTGCTCTGTTTTCTATTTATGAATAGAGTTTTAGGTTGGTTGAGTTTAGAATTTTGAAATAATAGCGTGAAAAAATGTCATCTCTATAATAATCTTCAGCATATAATATCAATAGCCAGCCTTCTTATAATCGTCTAGACTCTCATCTTCTTAAATGCAGCCTATTTCCTATTTTGTGATGGCTATCTTGATATCAGGTAGTCATATCTTTTGTATTTATTCTTTTGTAGGGATAATGGTGATATATATCTTGGTTGAATCTAGAAAGAGTTTTATAGCTCTAAACTATTGGTTGTGATCGTATCTGGTATAGTTTCCACTTCCTCATACGAATTAGTTGAGCCATTTTACTATGAGCAAAAGGTGATAAGCTGCTCTAGACTAGACTCACCCTCTTTGAAGCATTTGCTTCAAAAGTTGAGCAAATGCTCTAGTTTATTCATACAGTTTTGAGTATAAGCTTTTACTCTTGAGCAAATGCTCAAACTATTTTTTTGATGAGCATGAGAAAAGGGTTTTGCTCACGTTTATTCATAGAGAATGAAGCAAATGCTCCATATATTAGAAGTATAAGAAAATGCTCAACTTTATTCATATGGCCCATTGTCTCCTGAGACATCCAGTTCCTGGGAAGTTTTAGTTTGCAACCAAATATATCCTAATTCACAACATTTTCAATTCACAATAAATGATGGATATAATATCTTTGTTATATTTAGAAGGTCACTATCGACAAATCAATAACGTTCTAATCAAATATCTCAATCTCTCATTATTAATATAATAACTTATAATTCACTCTAAACTTGCTAACTGAGATTGGACAAATATTGTCTTCCAATTAGACATCCAGTTTGTGCGAAGTTTGAGTTTGCACTCGGAAGCCATTATGGCTGCGGACCTAATTAGTTGTAGAGTACATAAACATGTAAGTCGGCAGGTTAGGCAAATGTTTGCCACTCTGAGAGGATTCCTCCAGCATGTAATAAATCAACAGTGAGGCCTTTCTCTTACTTGGAGATGCTCACTCACTCTCTCTCATTGTTTCTTGATATGTTCTCTCTCACTCACTCTCTCTCTCTTACTCTTGATTATGTTCTCTCTCTTTCCATCATGTTATTTTACATTAACTGATTTGTAACGCAAGAAATTAGGTTGAATTTTGTTTTGTGAAACACATGAATAGAGGAATCAAAATCTCTCTCTTGGGTTCTTTCTCTCTCACTATATCTCTTTCTCTTGCAAATTCATTACCTGTCTTTTGCGTGTTTCATAACCTATCTTCGCTCAATATTATTATAAAACTCTTCAGTCTGAGGGTTATACGATTCATCATGGTATAAAACATGAATGAAGGAATCTAAAACTCTCTCTCTCTCTCTTTTGGTAGAGCGTTAGTGAGAAGGATATTCTTATATCTTTCCGAAGAATGGACATTGATATGTCCAAAGCTCCGCCAATTTATGTAGATGCATAACAATATAATTATCTACGGTTATTATATTACAAATTGCTTTTTCATATCATATACAGTTCAATAATTATTTTCTTAGTCTATATTATGTAAATTCATCTATAATTTTGCTGTATTGTAAGCTATTGTATATAAGTGTATAAGCCAGTATATATTGTAATCTACATAAATAAAGTACTCAATCAATCAATCGCTCTTGGTAGAGAGTTAGTGAGAAGGATATTTTCAATATTGTATCCGAAGAATGGACATTGATATGTCCAAAGCTCCGCCAATTTATGTAGATGCATAACAATATTATCTATAGTTATTCCAAATTGTTTTTTCATATACACGCCAGTATATATTGTTGTAATCCACATGAATAAAGTACTCAATCAATCAATCTCTCTAGTGTCGTGTGTTGATGAGAAGGATACTATTTTATATCCTTTTCAGAGAGAGTAGACAATTATTTGTTGAAAACCCACCGATTTATGTAGTTACATCCCAATATTATAGTATCGATATTCAAATATTGTATTCAATCTTCATTCTGATTAAGAATAAGCAATTATTAGGGTAGGCACTCACCAGTTAGTCAAGACAAGACTAGTCACGATTAGTCGCAATACTTCACATAGCTGCATATGAAGCAACACACACCGATTAGTCATTGCAATTAGACATGTCTTCATAAGCAACTATTTGAAGTATATAATATTATTATCTAACGAAAATCCCAAATAAATGCTGCAAATCACCCCGAAGACCTCTGCTACTGCAGACATTGACAACAGAGTTAACAGCTAGATGGAAATTCGATGAGAACTACTATCCAAAAATGGATATGGTATGGAATGGTAGTATGTGAAGTATTGTGACTAAACGTGTCTTGTCTTGTCTCGACTAACTGGTGTGTGCCTAGCCCTATATTCAATCAATCAATCAATTCAATTTATTAAAACACACAAAACAAGACGAAACAAAATGACAAAGAATTACAAAACAAATAAGATACAATAAAATGCTACAAATATAAAAAAAACCATGGGCTTTGTGGTTGGATGAGTTGGAGAAAAGAAAAAAAGAGATATTCTCTACCAAACTCTTTTTCCATCCTCATCTCTCTCTCTCTATCTCTCCGCGTCTCACTTCCTGTCAGGAGATGTTCGTCTGAACAAACAACACCATAATTTTGAGGCTCGAAGAAGTAATTCTCAAATTTTCGGCAGCCATTAGGATGTATTGTTTTGAAAGTCAAATTTCTTCTCGCAAGCAAAACGCTCTGAGATGTTTGACCTTCGCTGAAATGTTGACTGAGAGAAAGATGAAATTACTGAGAGATGTTGATAGATAGAAGATGGGAGTGAGAGATGAAGATAAAGATAAAGAGAGAGGAAGTAAATTGATGCTAAGTTGAGCGAACGATTTACGAAACAAAACAGTTTCGCTCTCGAATACTGGCGGAAGGGTGAAACACAAACAAAGAAGTATTCTAATGAGACAGAGAAAAGTTGCAAGATGCGAGAATATTTTGTTTTAGTCGCGGGGTGGAAATTTACTCTTTTTGGAACAGACTTTGATGGAGGGTGGCTTGAAAACTGGAGGGAGATTAGGTGGTGAACATTGAGAGAATTACGGTGAGGGAAAAGGAAGAAGGAGAAGAATGTAAGAAGAAGTAGATGGAGGAATGAGAAGAATAGATAAATGAGAGGAGAATGAGAGGGGAGGGGAGTTATTTTTCCAATTTCATCCACTGATCTCCTACAAAAGGGGTTATGAATTTGTCGAATTCATACCACAAGAAAATGTGTGCTATCCTCTTGAACGATAGTATACCAGAAGAATATCTTAATAAGGATAATATAATATTGTGATACTTCATAAATCGGCGGTGTTTCAACAATTATCGAATCCCTGAAAAGGATATAAAGGATTGATTGATTGAGTACTTTATTTATCCTATTATATTGAGCGAGCAATTTCTGTATATCTGTTTATATTTTTATATCTAGTTATTTATGTTCAACGGATCTCGAAAACGGCTTCAACGATTTTCACGAAATTTGGAACATAGTAGGTTTATGATATAAAAATTCGATTGCACTATGTCTCATCCCTGGGAAATTTCGCTGAAGGACATGGAAAGGATAACAATTATTCATCCTTGGAAAAACAGATGATAATTTCGTCGTCTGTCGAAACAGAAGATGTAAGTGCCTGTGTGGGAGAGAGACAGAATTGTTTCCAGCTGTGTAATCAATCAGCGAGAAATATTATCAAGAAATTTTAATCGACCTGTTCAAAATAATCAGAGGCGAGGCGTCCGGTCATCTCTGGATTCGCCGATGACTGGACAGAAATTTGATATGTAATGTGTACATTATAAAATTGAACATATTTAAAATAAATACAAAAAAAGGTTAAGAAACCAAAAGAGAAACGTTTTTTTGCGAGCGCGCCAAGCTTGAATGAAGTAGACAACTGCATCATCAGTTTCATCCGTTCAATGTGATTCTCAAAAATATGCGATTCCAGTAATGCTATTATTTAGCATTGGTTACCACCACTCTTCTGCATCATCACTCTACCTCTCTCCGTAAACGATGGTGGAGATGGTGGAGTAAACGGTCAAAGTCATCGCTATTTTCTGCGATTCCACTGTTCCGCGCCAGTGTTGAAAACCGTACGATAATTATTTTGTTTGCAATTTGTTATAATAATTATTATTATTTCTTCTGTGTTTGGTTTTGAAGCATCTAAATTTAAAAATCTACTCTGTGAAAATAATTAAGAGCAGAAAATTTAGTGAAGTGAACAACTACAAGACTTAACCTATTCGGACTATGTGTAACGCTTATCTAAATTTGGGAGAGGAATAGCACAAGGTTACCTTATTTTTTTCTCTCCCTGTCATTTTTGATGATGTACTTGTTGCATGAATGAATAAAGAATAAATTATTTCATTTCAATTTTTTAAATTAATTTGAGGGCCAGTTTCCGAGCTTGAGATTTAGCCTACTTTTCAACTTTAGGATTTTGAATAGTAAGCTTATCTTATACTAGATGTCATCTTTCTCGAAAAATAATCGTCCAAAATGAAACATAATCTTTAAAGTAGGGTAGGAGGTGCAGCTTTCATTCAAACTTTCAACTGAATTGTTCCTGGAGATGACTGAGCCAAAAAGTCACGCCTCACCCCTGAAAATAATCTGATTTGTTGACATGACATGATAATCATTCTAAACCAGAGTATATCACAATTTTCAAAGTTATTCACTATTTGACAATTTTAAGTGATTAGTGAGTGTTATTTTGCCATTCAATTTGGTTTGTAAATAATCTAAATTAGAACTTTTTTGTTTTCAAATGTTTGGACTGAGAATTGAACCTGGATTCAAGTGTTATTTTGTCATTCAATTTGATTTGTAAATAATCGAAATTAGAACTTTTCTGTTTTTAAATGTTTCGACTGAAAATTGAACCTGGATTCAAGTGGAACATAACCTACTTTCTGGACTATTCATAGTGTATGAATGAAAACTCGGGGAAGAAACAGTTTTGGGATGTGCCTGTTAGTCCTTCCCCAATCATTTTAAAGAATTGTGTTTTGTTTATCAATAGTTTATTAATAAATAACGAGCGAAGCTCAGTGCCCCGATTTTGTAGATTAATCAATCAATCAATCTTCTATGTCCTTTTCAGGAATTCGACAATTGTTGAAACACCGCCGATTTATGAAGTATCACAATGACAAAGATTGATTGATTGAGTACTTTATTTATGTAGATTACAATTTAAACTGGCTTATACACTTATATACAATAGCTCACAATACAGCAAAATTATAGATGAATTTACATAATATAGACTAAGAAAATAATTATTGAACTGTATTTGATATGAAAAAAAAGCAATCTGTAATAACTGTAGATAATTATATTGTTATGCATCTACATAAATTGGCGGAGCTTTGGACATATCAATGTCCATTTTTCGGAAAGAATATTAAAAATATCCTCCCCACTAACTCTCTACCAAAAAAGACAGAGACTAGTGGAGTGAGCGAGACAACAAAGCATCAGGCGACAATAACAATTGAATTGAAGAAATTGTAAGTTTTTGAGTAGAAAAACAGCTGATGGAGATTATTTGAGCCATAAATGAAGAGCGGAAGAAACATTCCTCTACTGAGATTGACCATAAACTGTAAGTCAGCATTTCTTTAATGGAACATCTATTATGCTTCTCACTCAACCGATCTGACAGTCGGGGGTGAATCTTAGCAGACCCTGAAGCAATTCTCTGCTTTTCAAACAACAAACACTTGAGTTCTTCCCTTGGGGGGGGGGGGGGGTGATGGGGGCTCAAATCCCCCTCCCTGGGGGTCTGGAGGAGAAGTAGGAGGTGGTGGATGAGGATGAGGAAGTGGAGGAGGTGAAGAAGGAGGAGAAATATGAGATGGTGGTGGTGGTAGAGAAGGAGAAGGAGGAAAAAAGGAGAAGGAGAAGAAAGAAGAGGAGGAAGAGAAGAAGGAGGAGAACTCCTTGTGGTGGAGAAGGATGATGAGGAAGTGGTGGATGTGAAGGAGGTGGAGAAGGAAGTGTAGGAGGAGGAGGAGGGTGAGAAGGAGGTGTGAGAGGAGGAGGAAGAGGAGGAAATGGAGAAGAAGGAGGTGGAGGAGGTGGATTTGAAGGTGGAGAAGGAGGAGGAGGAGGTTATGATGGATGAGTAAGAGGATGTGGAGGAGAAGGGTTAGGAGGATGGAAAGTGAAGGAAGAGAAGGAAGAGAATGAGGAGGGGAAAGTGAAGGAAGAGAAGGAGGAGAAGGAAGTTCTGGTGGTGAAGGAGTTGGAGAAGGAAGTGTGGGAGGAGGAGGAGAAAGAGGTGTGGGCGGAGATGGATGATGATGAGGAGTAGGAAGAGGAGAAAATGGTGGAGAAGGAGGTGGAGGAGGTGGATTTGAAGAAGGAGGAGGAGATTGTGGTGGAGGAGTAAGAGGAGGATGTGTAGTGGGAGGGGTGGGAGGAGGGGAAAGTGAAGGAAGAGAAGGAGGAGGAGGAAGTGGTGGAGATGAAGGAGTTGGAGAAGGAAGTGTAGGAGGAGGAGGATGAGGAGTGGGGGAGGAGAAGGATGATGAGGAGGAGGAGGAAATGGCGGAGAAGGAGGTGGAAGAAGTGGATTTGAAGGGGAGGAGGAGAAGCATGTAAAGGAGGAGTTGGAGGACTTGGAAGAGGAGGATGCGATGAGGGGGTGAAGGGTAGGATCTGAAGGAGAGAGAGGAGGATGAGGAAGAAGATGAGAAGGAAGTAAAGGAGGAGGAGGTTGCGATGGAAAAGTTAAACAAAGTGGAGTAAAAGAGAGTGAGGAAAGTGAAGAAAGAGAAAGAGGAGGAAGTGGAGGAGGTGGAGGAGTTGGATAAGGAAGTGTAGAAGGAGGAGGATGAGGAGTGGGAGGAGGGGGAGGAGGAGAAGAAGAAGAAGGAGATGTAGTGAAAGTGAAGTGTTTCCTCCAAACTTTCGCGTGGAATTAATTGTTTATTAAATTTGTTGACTAGATTAACAGAGAGGGAGAAGAGAGTGAGAAAGTTTGGAGCGGAATTTCTTGGCGAAAAGTTTCGCTTTTGAAATCTTATCGAGCGTGACGTCGAAATCCGGTTGAAAAGTGGAATTTCAGTCTGTGTTTGCCTCAGAAATTCATTACCTGCCCATTATTTGCGGAAAACGCAGAGTTTGTGGTCAATACAGCCGCCTCCACCTGGAAAGCCCGAAATTGGAACAATGCGGTTGGCAAAGTTCATTGTTTCTTGCTGAAATGCGACCGAAATAATAAATTATTTATCTGTCAATCTTGTGAAAGTGTGGTTACGTTGAATTTGTCAGTGAATTATAATTATTACTCTGGCAAAATCTCAGGAACGATCTAAGGAAGCAGAGACCTTAGCTTCCTCTGCTACTGATAATGTCCTTACCTTAGAAATATTATTGACTATAGTAAGGTTCACGTTATAATGGCAGTGTTTGATCAGCAATGGTATTGCTATCCTTGTCTATCATTCAACAAAGCGGATAGCGCTATCCCTTTTTCGCTTTGCTCTGTTGCCAGATCGGCTTTTAACAATGTAGAATTAATAATTAATTGACAAAATATTTTATCTCAATCATGAAATTCATTATGAAATTATTGAAAAATATAATTATTTCTTGCTTAAAGAAATATAATCGATTATTGACCGAGCGAAGTGAGGTCTAAGATACAAGTCGACGGTTTGGCATTTCTCTTAATATTTAAATGTTTTATGTTGCCCATTCACGGCAAAACGCGGTAATAGATTTTCATGAAATTTGACAGGTATGTTCCTTTTTAAATTGCGCGTCGATGTATATACAAGGTTTTTGGAAATTTTGCATTTCAAGGATAATATAAAAGGAAAAAAGAGCCTCCTTCATATGCCAATATTAGAGTAGAAATCAGACTATAGAATTATTCATCATAAATCAGCTGACAAGTGATTACACAGATTTGTGGAAAAGCCAGTCTATTACTGTATTTGTATAAGGTCTATAGTTTCTATCAGGTACTTGTGGATGAGAATATTGCGTGAGGTCTGGACCCCCGACTAGATCGTCCAAGAATGAGATCAAAAGGCTCGCTTCGCTCGCCTGCATTTTTCATTTGAGCATTTTTATCATATGTTAGGACAATCTAGTCGGGGGTCCAGACTAAACTTCTGGCCAAACGGATATGGCGAGCGAAGCTAGCCTGACGGCTAGTAATATAATATTCCAGGATTGAAGTAGCAGTGCCCAATCAATTTCTCCGCGATAAATGCATTTAAATCTTCAACTTGGTGCCAACCTAACAAAGTCAACTCAACTTAATGCCAACCTGACAAAATTATTAATTTAGTTTCCAGTTAAAAACTGTTTCGAAGAGGTAATCTATCTACATTATAGTTCTATAGTAACATAATTATGATATGGAAATATCAATTTTAATTAAGAGATTGGGAGAAGAAGAATATACATGCTAAAAGACGAACTTTAAACCCTTAAAAACAACCATTAGAGTTAAAATATTGCCAAAAGATTTCTTAGTGCGCCTATAAAGGGCCAACTGAACATACCTACCAAATTTGAACGTTTTTGGTCCGGTAGATTTTTAGTCAGTCAGTGAGTGAGTGCCATTTCGCTTTTATATATATAGATTTTGACTCCTCAGCAGACTAGCCTACTTTGTGAGGTATGAAAATTGTTGCAAAATATTGCCTCTAGAATTCTCAATTCTCAAGTCAGTTTCATACACACATCTAAGAATACACCGCCGAAAGTTTCTGTTAATTGAATGAGCGTCTGTTGCAAGGCACCAATAATTCATAGACTCGACTCCAACTTCAAAACTCCAACTTTGACTCAAACTTCAACTTTCGACAACTTACTGACAGCTGACGGTTGCAACTCACTTTCATTCCATTGACGTCTTCCTTCTCATTCTCCCCAAAGCTGATGTGATCTCTTCATCTCCTTCTCATTTCATCCACTAACAGAAACATGGTGCACGCTAAAACGAAGGTATAGTGAACGGTGTAATCAAAAATATCAGCAGAATTTAGCTTAAAATAAGTAAAGAATTTTATTGACCGAGCGAAGTGAGGTCTAAGATTCAAGTCGACGGTTTGGCATTTCTCTTGATGTTCGAATGTTCAAATGTTTAAATGTTTATATGTTGCGCATTAACGGCGAAACGCGGTAATAGATTTTCATGAAATTGGACAGGTATGTTCTTTTTTCAATTGCGCGTCGACGTATATACAAGGTTTTTGGAGATTTTGCATTTCAAGGATAATATAAAAGGATAAAGAAGCCTCCTTCATACGCCAATATTAGAGTAAAAATCAGACTATAGAATTATTCATCATAAATCAACTGACAAGTGATTACACAGGATGTGTGGAGAAGCCAGTCTATTGCTGTATTCCCATAGTTTCAAATTAGGTACTTGTGGATGAGAATACTGCGTGAGGTCTACTGTTCACAGAACTACTAGTATTGTAGATTTACCCTTATTTGGACAAGCGTTAGCGAGTTCTCTTTTTTGACTTAGGCCACAGAGGAAAGAAGTAATACTTATTGGTATGCTTATCCGTGCTTAGGCTAAAGTCGTTGTCCGTCTGTTTCTATGTTCTTCATAGGTTCTTACTTAAGTAAGAAAGTTGATCAATCAGTTTCATATTTTGAACACCTATTCTTCGAACCTTTTTTACAAGTAAAGTTTGTTGGACAACGAAATTGACTCACTCCTTCTTCCTTTTCTAGGATATAAAAATAACATTGAAAGATCATGAAAAAAAAATTGTTGTGATTTATGATTTAGGGCCGTTTGCACAGTGACAGTTTAAACTAAATTTCATTTTAAACTGGATTAAATCCGTATCAAGTCTCTTTTGTTATTATTTGTTTCATTTTGAGTTTAAGCCACCAGCTCATTAAATTTAGTTTGAGCTTTGACTGTGCAAGCGGCCCTTAGTCAGCTAAAGATAAATTCAGTTTTTCCTTTCATTCATTCATAACATGTATAATGTGTTGAAAATATTGTATTGTGTGAAGGGGACAAAATGGGTTTATCCTGTTGTCTCCATTAATAAAATTATTATTATTATTATCATTATTTTATTATTATTATTATTATTATTATTATTATTATTATTTTTACTATTATTATTATTATATTATTATTATTATTATTATTATTATTATTATTATTATATTATTATTATTATTATTATTATTATTATTATTATTATTATTATAACATCAGCTGAGGCTATTTGGAAGCTATCACACAGACAGACCTTCATGCACTGACACATGATGTTAGCTGGTTAATATACAACTTTTACATCAACAAACTGATAAGGGTTGGGATATCAATGTGCGGTTTTCGCCATTCATTTTATCTTGGAACTCTATATCTAAATCATGCATCATGAATTTGGATACGTATGAGAGACAAAGATGTTGAAGCGACAGAGTAATTTTTGAAGAGTAATATATAATTCATAATATATAATTATAATTATCCTATTATATATAGCGAGCAATTTCAGTATTTATATGGTTATTTTTATATCTGACTATTTATGTTTTACGGATCTCGAAAACTGCTCTAACGATTTTCTCGAAATTTGGAACATAGTAGGTTTATGATATAAAGATTCGATAGCACTAGGTCTCAACCTTGGGAAAACTCACTGAACGACATTAAAAGGATAATTCATCCTTGGAAAACAGATGATAATTTCATCGCCTCTCGATAACAGAAGATGCGTGTGCCTGTGTGGGAGAGAGTGTGACAGAGTGTGGGACATTACATGATAATGTCCTCCTAAACTAGAGTATATCATAATTTTCAAAGTTGATCATTATTTGACAATTATTTCAAGTGATTAGTGAGTGTTATTTTGTTATTCAATTTGGTTTGTGTATAATCTAAATTATACATTTTTTGTTTTCAAATGTTTGAACAGAAAATTGAACCTGAATTCAAGTGTATGGAGCATAACCTACTTTCTGGACTATTAATTTATAGTGTATAAATAAAAATTCGGGAAAGAAACAGTTTTTGGCTGTGCCTGTTAGTACTTCCCTAATCATTTTAAAGAATTGTGTTCGGTTTATCAAAAGTCAATAAATAAATAACGAGCGAAGCTCGGTGCCCCGATATTAGTAATAATAAGAGTAAGTTTAAGAGCAGTTTTGGGCGAATGCCTTTTGTTTTTACCTGAATTGTATTTGCATATGCATAAATAAATATTTTTCATTTCAAATAGGAACCGTATGTAACCCACTGTCAATATTAGTCTTGTAGAAATATTCAGCTGTTTTCATAATTTTCACCAATTCTGTATAATTAAAAGTTGCGGGTTTCAAAGTTTTCAATACAACAGTTCTTGAGGGAGTTTTCCAACCCAGAGGGGGTCACTAGTATAGATAGTTGAAAATTAGCGGGTGAAACATCTGCTACACTATTTCGAATTGCTTTCAACAGAATAATAAATTATTGGACTTATCATGCAGTTCATCCTGTTAAGTTATATATTTCAAGGGGACGAAGGAATGGGACAATTTCGCTGGCTAACAAACTCGATGTGTATAATGGTTCATAGAGTATGCTTTAACAATTTGAAATTTTTGATGGAAGCATTCGGAAGTAATCGTCGAACAAACGACGTTTTAAGCATCACTTGAGTAATCACTTGGAACAATTACTACACAGTAAAATCAATCATTCAACGTAGCACAACATGTTTAATATTATAACATAGCTAATTTATAATTAATTACAATGTAATAATTGAATTAGTTAATTACTCATCAGTATTAAAATAGTGTTGTTGTTGTCATTATCTTCATTTTTATCCATTCATTAACAATTCATTTTTTATTCATTCAACAATAAGTTCATCATCAGAATGATAGGGAGGAAAAAATAAGGTAACCTTGTGCTTTTCCTCTCCCGTGTTTGGATAGGGTTATAGTTTAAATTCCAAATAAATTCAATTAATTTTAAATAGTGTGTCGGTCTCAAAATCTTATAGTTGTTTTCAAAATTTGGAATTTTCCAATTATTTGTAATTAATTTAATGTAATTTAGAAGTAATTTCTTAATTTAAATATGCGATTTTGTGTGTTTTAATTGTAAATTGACTATGTAATATTGAAGAATTTTGAAGTGGCACATAACCTAGCAACATTTTCGGGCCTTTGTATAAATTAGAATTGGAACCGTTTTGGGTGTAAGCTTGTGGTAATTTTCTGTAAGTTGTGTAATTCTGAAAAAAAGAATGAATGATGGTCTGAAATAGGCCAGTCTTTTATTTCTTCACTTCAAAAATTTTCAATCTTACAATATGTTCACAAAGTAGATTTTAAAATTAAGTTGCTTCAAAACCAAAATAGAACAAATTTTCATTTTATAATGATTGAACTCTTGCTGTATACCTGAGAAATGTTTAAAACGTTGATTTTATGCAAGTTCACATTTCTTCTTCACACTCCTCTTTTCCATTATCCATCTCTCTCCATTTCCACCTCGTCTCCCCTCTCCAGCTCCCTTTTCTTCCCTAGAGCTCGAACTCCCCATAGGGATCTCAACTCTATCAGGGAACTCCAACTTTCCCATATGTTATCTCCTTCACGTGTCAGATGCATTGATAATCCGATATTCGTATTACGTATGCTAGTGACTTGCTCGAATAAATTATTGTTTGCCGTTTGGCTAATTCGATTCAATTCCAAGTTGTGTATTTGTATTTGTGTTTATGTGTATTCGTGTATTTGTGTATCGAGAAGTTTGTTTTGTTGAGAGTTAGCTATTCTCTGACATATGAGAAGATGTGTTTCTGATTGAGGAACTCCCTGATTGGTTGCATCCATTATAACATTAGCTTGAGTTTGAGAGAGAGTTTATGCTGATTGTTGACTTTGATTAAAACTTTAACTGGATTGCATATTCTATTACAATTACCAAATAATGCAGAATGTTTTGTTCAGTTGATTACTCAGTATCAAATTTCAGTAGAAAATTACATTAAAACTTGATTACTTCTCAATTATTTATGATTTACATAACTATTTCTTTATAAATTTCTACATTTTCTAACTGAATTGTGGACATTATTACAATCTCTAAATAATGTGGAAGGATTTTTTTGATTGATCATTCAGTTGCAATATGAGAATATCACATTTAAACTTGATTATCTCTGGATTATTCATCATTCCTATATCCACTAGTATTTCTATTTCGAAAATATGTCTCCACATGAGAGAAGAGACTGTTGTAAATGACTGACCTACGCGATAGTTGGCTCAAAAAAAAAGAATAATTCGAACTAAGCATGATATTATGTTGTCTTATAATAAGGATCCTCTTATAAGACCCTGTTGTGATTGATACAGGTAATAAATACTGAACTAATGCAGATGAATCTACTGAATCAAGTCTAAAGCCCGGTTGCATAATAGCCTGTTGAATTTTAATTATGATTAAATCCACGAGAACCAATCAGTGAATTATCGTTTTTCGGAGGAGACGATAAGCCGTCGGTCCCGGCTACCTAAAAAGTAGTCGTCATCTCTCATCATCATCATCCCTCCCACTCATTACCCACGCACAAGCCCATGAGCTTCTGTGGACATCACCTTCAGTACCATTATTATTGTTAGAGAAGGTTATTTAGGAGGAAATATTTTTCTGATTGGTTCTCTTGGAATTAATCACAGTTAAAATTTAACAGGCTTTTGTGCAACCGGCACTAATTGGGTGATTAGTATAACATTATATTATGTCTCTTTAATGAAGTTAACCATCATGAAGGTCTGGAAAGGTCATATCCATTATAAGCTAGAGAAACCACTCTAATATTATATGGAAGCATACAAAATTTATCAATAATGTTATGTAGATGCCATTAGAGCTCAAGATTTATTCAGACAGAATATGAAATTTACAGTATTTCATGAGTTATCAGTGTCTGGAAGCGATAATATCTCTCTTGATGGAGTACTGGATAAATTAGCCTATTTAAACATTCAGAAAATACATGATACCTTGATAATATACTGTTCTACTGTATTTTGATATCCTATTTCGGACTTTTGAAATAGTACAATATTCTTAGTTTTTCTCTCCCGGTGAGTGCTTTCTTGTAAAAATAATGAATAAATGACATAAATAAATAAGGAAAACTAATTAAATTTAGTTTTTGAGTTTTATGACTCCATTGATCCCACAAATGTGGGTAATGGATGAAGCAGAAGGTATTAATTTACTGTTGTTACTGTGACAATAGTATCTTACGTCACAAGGACGCGAAGGGGCCTTTTGCAGGCGAGAATGATGTTTCCATAGTGAGGTTCACGTTATAATGGCAGTGGATGAAGAAAGGAGAATATAGATGCCGATTCTCTGCATTAATTAATTATATTTCTACACTGTCAAAATCATAATTGGCATCGTTCTGGACCCAGAAAAGGATAGTACCACCAGCTTTTTCGAATAATAGACAAGGATAGCAAAATCAAAGTTGATCAAATACTGTCATTATAACGTGGACCTCTCTATAGTCGAGGCGTTAGCCGAGTTTCATTTGAGCACTGCAGAAGACATTCACGTCCAAGTAACGTACACTATTTTTTGTCATAATCGTTTGAAGAAGAAGTTGAGAAATAGAAAACATTACCTCCTTGTGATGAAGCTACTACATGAATTCTATAAACATAACGTAGTTTACAAATTCCGAATCAGAAATTTTGTGGAAGTTGACAAACTTCCACCTGGAGCACAGAAGGTGTTTTTTTTTTTGTAGAAGTTTTGCTGTTCCTATTTCGGAACTAGGAAACATACTCGACTGTGAAGTGAACATGAATGTCTTCATTAAAGTAGAGTATGCTGTAATGAGAATCATTATGTTCATTTGTTCTGCAAACAGCTGTTTACCGGCTTGTTTTCATGCAAGGAAAACAGCTGAGATTAAATGACTATGACAAAAATGTTTTTTTTGGATTGTAATCAATCATATTAATGTTC
>NW_024091108.1:0-23826 GCF_014356525.2 Nilaparvata lugens | reverse complement strand
TTTTCACTTCTTGTATAGTTGAGAAGTTGATCTTGTGGTAATTATTCATATTGAATGAAAAAGACTAAGAAATTGTCAAAAAACCACTGATTTAAAATCAGAGATATAAACTGATATAATTGATCATCTTTCAACAATGTAGAATTGATAATTAATTAACAAAATATTTCATCCTCATTAAGAAATTATTGATTAATATAATTGAATGAAAGAAACTAAGAAATTGTCAAAAAACCACTGATTTAAAATCAGTGATATAAACTGATATAAATCAGTGGTTTTATGACAATTTCTTAGTCTTTTTCATTCAATTATATTAATAAATAATTCCATAATGAAGATGAAATATTTCGTTAATTATCAATTCTACATTGTTAAAAAGACGATCTTGCAACAGAACAAAGCGAGAGAGAGATAGCGCTATCCGCTTTGTTGAATGATAGACAAGGATAGCAATACCATTGCTAATCAAACACTGCCATTATAACGTGGACATCAGGTAACCCGTGCTCCGCAAGGGTCTATTCTAAAACTTGACAAACTGAAAACTTGACCTACTGAAATCTTGAAGAATTGAAAATAGGCCTATAACCATCCTCGGTAAATTGAGAATCTATATATGTAAAATGTGAAGTTAATGAGTTGAGTAGTTGAGACGTGATGATGCGTCATTCGTGAATTTCCTATCCCCTACCTGTATAAGCCAGTTCTTTCCTTTATTATAGTATAGATTACGATACAATATACAGAAATTTTTGTTGGAAAATATTAGTTTTTCTTCAAATAATATCTTTGGAAAACTCACCGGTTTTTCCGCTCTCCTCTGGTTCAAGTTTTCCTCTTCTCTTCCGTCCCCAAATCACAGATTTTTCCAAAATATTTGTGAATTTCCCTCCAGATTGTCTCGATTTACTACGTCATATTGATTCACTTTTCCGAAGTATTTTATTTATTTATAATATAATATTTATATTAGTGTCTTTTTTAATTATTTTTAGTCACTTTTCACAGTTCTTCAGTCACTTTTCAGGGTTTTCAGTCACTTTGTACTGTTCCTAGTCTATTTTCGCAGATTTCAGTCACTTTTTTATAGCTCTATCCACTTTTTCTGCAGTTTTCGGTCAATTTTCTCCTGTTTTTTAGTCAATTATGCTGTCTTTAGTAAACATACAGTTCGTAGAATAATATCATTGACCCTGTTGTATGTATGTTGTATGGTCTAGAATATTATAATTTATATAATACTTTAATGTTTCACGTTCCAATTTATTTGATTATTTTCCTTTATTTATTTGGAATCATCATCTTCTAAAATTAAAATTGAGTTTTCACTAAAATGAAAAAGAAAATGTATGTTAACATTAAGTGCCGGTTAAAATTTAACCGTGATTAATTCCACGAGAATCAACAAGAGAATTTGGAATTATCATCTTCTAAAATTGAAATTGAGTTTTCACTAAAATGAAAAAGATAATGTATGTTAACATTGAGTGCCGGTTAAAATCTAACCGTGATTAATTCCACGAGAATCAACAAGATATGTTTGTTGACATCAAGTGCCAGTTAAATTTTAACCGTGATTAATTCCACGAGAACCAATCAGAGAAGGCTTTTTTGAAAAGAAGTCTTCTGTGATTGGTTCTCGTGGAATTAATCACGATTAAAATTTGACCGACGTACATGCAACCGGCACATAAAGTGCTAGAATCTATTTATTCAGAATTCGTGAAATCTTTGAAAAACAATCAAATCAATATCTTATTTATATTATTCATGGATGTGCAAGTCCTATTTCTCTATCGAGTTTTGTAACTCTATTTCTAACTATAGATCAGTATTTGTATTTAGAGTAATTTTATCTCAAGTGAAATCTACTACCTTTCAATTCTATAAAAACCTGAATTTTCTTTTAGATTCATTCGTATTTCATGTCAAAATTAATCTTTTTTCATTCAATTTTATCAAAACCCATTATATTTATTCGTATTTTATTTCAAATTCGATGTACTTTAATTCAACTCTATCAAACCAGCCCCTATTTTCTTTCTGATTCATTTGTATTTTATTTCAAATTTGATCCACTCTCATTGAATTTTATTTAAAAAAAAAACCTATTTCCAAGTAGATCCATCTGTATTTTATCCAAATTCAATTTCATTAGAACCCTCTTATATGTTCTTCTAGATTCATTCGTATTCATTTCAAATTCAATCTATTTTCATCCAATTTTATTAAAACCCCTATTTTTCACTAGATTTATTCATTTTTCATTTCAAATTAAAATACGCTTCCATTAAACTCTATTAAACCCCTTATTTTGTTCTAGATTCATCCATATTTCATTTCAAAATAAATCTATTCTTTTCAATTCTATTAAAACCTCAATTTTCTTATATATTCATTACTATATTTTATTTTCTATTTATATTTTTTCATTCATTCATTGCATATTTCAACCTACGTTCATCATTCAATTCTATTTTCATTCAATTTTATTAAAACCTTCATTTCCCACTAGATTCATTCATATTTTATCTCAAAATAAATCTACTTTCATTCAATTCCATGAACACCCTTATTTTCTTCTACATTCATTCCTATTTCATGTTCTATTTATATTTTCATTTATTCATTGTATATTTCAACCTACGTTCATCATTCAATTTTATTAAAACCTTCATTTCCCACTAGATTCATTCATATTTTATCTCAAATTGAAACTACTTTCATTCAACTCTATTAAAACCTTTATTTTGTTCCATATTCATTCGTATTTCATTTCAAAATTATCTACTTCCATTCAAATCTATTGAAACCCCAATTTCCACCTATACATTCATTTCGTTTTTATTATTTTTTTATTCATTTATCGTCTATTTCAACCCACATTCATCATCGAATTCTATTAAAACCTCTATTTTGTTCTAGATACATTCGTGATTTATTCCAAAATTAATCTTCTTTCATTCGATACTATTAAAACCCCAATTTTCACTGGATTCATCTCATTTCTAAATTTAATATACATTAAATCCCATATTTTATGAACATTAAATTCTATATTTTTCCTTTTCCAAAATCTCTATTCAACACACTTACCCCTACCTTTTTTGGGGGAGAAACTATATAAATTTTCAAAACACACACACTCACACTCAAGTACGCACTGTTTCACACACACATAGGCGGCAAAATCTCCGCTGCCAAGCACGGGTACACACCACTAAAAATCGCACACAATTTTAACGTCCAGTGTTTTCTCTTCGGCCATCAACAGTTAACTGAAGAAATATCTCTTTCGTATCCTCCTGACATACTTCTCCACCACCTTCTCGATCATTCTCTTCTTCTTCTTCTTCTTCTCTTCTTCTCCTTCCTCTTCTTCAACACCACCTCCTCTTCTTCTTCTTCTCCTTCTTCTTCTTCTAGTCTGACACACTTGATGTGGGATCCCAACCTGTTGTAAGAACCCACATCAAGTGTGTCAGACTAGAAGAAGAGGAGAAGAAGAAGAAGAGGAGGTGGTGTTGAAGAAGAAGAAGGAGAAGAAGAAGAAGAAGAAGAAGAAGAAGAGAATGATCGAGAAGGTGGTGGAGAAGTATGTCAGGAGGATACGAAAGAGATATTTCTTCAGTTAACTGTTGATAGCCGAAGAGAAAACACTGGACGTTAAAATTGTGTGCGATTTTTAGTGGTGTGTACCCGTGCTTGGCAGCGGAGATTTTGCCGCCTATGTGTGTGTGAAACAGTGCGTACTTGAGTGTGAGTGTTTGTGTTTTGAAAATTTATATAGTTTCTCCCCCAAAAAGGGTAGGGGTAAGTGTGTTGAATAGAGATTTTGGAAAAGGAAAAATATAGAATTTAATGTTCATAAAATATGGGATTTAATGTATATTAAATTTAGAAATGAGATGAATCTATTGGAAAATGGGGCTTTAATAGAATCGAATGAAAGAAGATTAATTTTGGAATAAATCACGAATGTATCTAGAACAAAATAGAGGTTTTAATAGAATTTAATGATGAATGTGGGTTGAAATAGACGATAAATGAATAAAAAAATAATAAAAACGAATGAATGTATAGGTGGAGATTGGGGTTTCAATAGAATTGAATGGAAGTAGATAATTTTGAAATGAATAATAATAATAATAATAATAATATTATTATTATTATTTTGAAATGAATACGAATGAATATGGAACAAAATAAAGGTTTTAATAGAGTTGAATGAAAGTAGTTTCAATTGAGATAAAATATGAATGAATCTAGTGGGAAATGAAGGTTTTAATAAAATTGAATGATGAACGTAGGTTGAAATATACAATGAATAAATGAAAAAATATAAATAGAACATGAAATAGGAATGAATGTAGAAGAAAATAAGGGTGTTCATGGAATTGAATGAAAGTAGATTTATTTGAGATAAAATATGAATGAATCTAGTGGGAAATGAAGGTTTTAATAAAATTGAATGAAAATAGAATTGAATGATGAACGTAGGTTGAAATATGCGATAAATGAATGAAAGAATATAAATAGAAAATGAAAATAGGAATGAATGTATAAGAGAACTGAGGTTTTAATAGAGTTGAAAAGAAGTAGATTTATTTTGAAATGAAATATGGATGAATCTAGAACAAAATAAGGGTTTTAATAGAGTTTAATGGAGGCGTATTTTGATTTGAATTGAAAAATGAATAAATCTAGTGAAAAATAGGGGTTTTAATAAAATTGGATGAAAATAGATTGAATTTGAAATAAATACGAATGAATCTAGAAGGTCATATAAGAGGGTTCTAATGAAATTGAATAAAAATAGATTGAATTTGGATAAAATACAGATGGATCTACTTGGAAATAGGTTTTTTTTTAAAATAAAATTCAATGAGAGTGGATCAAATTTGGAATAAAATACAATGAATCAGAAAGAAAATAGGGGCTGGTTTGATAGAGTTGAATAAAGTACATCGATTTGAAATAAAATACGAATGAATATAATGGGTTTTGATAAAATTGAATGTAAAAAGATTCATTTCGTCAAGGTGAAACGAGAAAATAAAGATTTTCATAGAAACTGCGACTACGCCCCGTTTTGGAAAGCCAATTTTCTGACTCCAGCTGTTTAAAGTCTAGGACTTAGCTAAATCCCGAGCTCGGAAACCGCCCTAAGTGGATTTTTCGACAATGTCTCAAGTATCTTCAATCCATATTATCATTCTGTACTTGATATATTACAACTTGTGTATCATTCTAGATTTGATACACTGCAACCTATGTATCATTCACTCATATGGGAGCTATCCTGTTTGTAAATACGGTCCAATAACCTCTCTCCTGATCAGTATTGTGGGTTTCATATTATAATGTCAGCATGTGTTAGATGTGAAGCGTCGATCTTATTCAGAATAAATTATGACAGATTCAAGTAAAATCTCCAAGTAAGGGTAAATAAATCACTGCAAGAGATGACTATACTTCAAATTTATAGATAGATATAGAAAAATTGATGAATCTATAATACTAGTAGTTCTGTGAACAGTAGACCTCACGCAGTATTCTCATCCACAAGTACCTGATTGAAACTATAGACCTTATGGAAATACAGCAATAGACTGGCTTCTCCACACATCGGTGTAATCACTTGTCAGCTGATTTATGATGAATAATTCTATAGTCTGATTTTTACTCTAATATTGGCGTATGAAGGAGGCTCCTTTTTCCTTTTATATTATCCTTGAAATGCGAAATTTCTAAGAACCTTGTATATACGTCGACGTACAATTGAAAAAGGAACATACCTGTCAAATTTCATGGATATCTATTACCGCGTTTCACCGTAAATGCGCAACATATAAATATTAAGAGAAATGCCAAACCGTCGACTTGAATCTTAGAAGGAAAAGAACTGACTTATACAGGTAGGGGATAGGAAATTCACGAATGACGCATCATCACGTCTCAACTACTCAACTCATTAACTTCACATTTTGCATTAAGATTCTTAATTTACCGAGGATGGTTATAGGCCTATTTTCAATCCTCCAAGATTTCAGTAGGTCAAGTTTTTTAATAAGACCCTTGTGAAGCACGGGTTTCCTGCTAGTCCCGAATATAATATTACTTTCCTGTTAATCTTATATTTTTGTGATTGTGTAATATATAATAATTCTGTTATCATTTTTCTGAATATAATTAAATTATTTGTTCTTCAAAATCTTATTAGGTCAGTTTCAGTTGTCAAGTTTGTAATAAGATCTTTGCGGAGCACAGGTCAGCTACTAATCTTATCTTATATATATTAAAAGCGAAATGGCACTCACTCACTGCCTGACTCACTCACTCACTCACTCACTCGCATAACTAAAAATCTACAGGACCAAAAACGTTCAAATTTGGTAGGTATGTTCAGTTGGCCCTTTAGAGGCGCACTAAGAAATCTTTTGGCAATATTTTAACTCTAAGGGTTTTTTTAAGGGTTTTGAAGTTCGTCTTTCAGCATGTATATTCTTCTTCTCCAATCTCTTAATTATAATTGAATATTTCATATCATATGTTACTATAGAACTATAATCTAGATAGAGTACCTCTTCGAAACAGTTGTTAACTGGCAACTAAATTAATAATTTGTCAGGTTGGCATTAAGTTGAGTTGACTTTGTTAGGTTGCACAATTTGAAGATTGAAATGCATTTATCGCGGAAAAATTGACTTGGCACTGCTACTTCAATCCTGGGAATATTAAATTACTAGCCGTCAGGCTCGCTTCGCTCGCCATATCCGTTTAGCCAGACGTTTAGTCTGGACCCCGACTGGATTGTGCTAAATATGATAAAATGCTCAAATGAAAAGGCAGGCGAGCGAGCGAGCCTGCTGATTCCATTCTGGACGATCCAGTCGGGTCGAGGGCGGAGCCCGGCTAGACGGATATGGCGAGCGAAGCGAGCCTGACGGCTAGTCTATAATAATAAGAAAAAGTATGGCTTATACTTGTAGGGGATAGGAAATTCACGAATGACGCATCATCACGTCTCACTACTCAACTCATTAACTTCACATTTTGCATATACATTCTTAATTTACCGAGGATGGTTACAGGCCTATTTTGAATTCTTTAGATTTCAGTACGTAAGTTTTCAGAGATTCCAATAATAAAAGTAAATTTCAAATGATAAAAGCAGTATAATTCATGATATTGAAGAAAAGAAGTCATAAATGTTGAAGGGGAATTGAAGGAACAATAGTTACTTTTACTTTCACATAAAATTTTGTAACACTCAACTAGAATTACTTCAATTTACTCAATAAAATTCAAGTTTTATAGCTTGGAAAATTCACTTCTTATTCATGTTTTTTTAACGAATGTTAACTATAGTGAGGTCCACGTTATAATGGCAGTGGAGAAAGATAGCAGAACAACGTTGCCGAACCTCTGTCTTGTCAATGCCTTCTATAGACGGTAGCTGATACAGATTTATTGATGTAATATCAACTGTTCATTCTCGTTTAAAATAATCAATTATATTTTTCAATTATCTCATAATGAATTTTCATAATCAAGATGAAATATTTTGTTAATTAATAATGATTCTACATTGTTAAAAGACGATCTGTTCTACAGAGGAAAGTGAGAAAGAGATAGCGCTATCCGCTTTGTGGAATGATAGACAAGGATAGCAATACCATTGCTAATCAAACACTGCCATTATAACGTGGACCTCACTATAGCAATTAGTGTTCGCCAATATGATACAGTATCATCACAACATGATATATAACATTCATAATTTGATACAGAACAGGAGAGCGATAGCTTTGTGGAATGATAGACAAGGATAGCAATACCATTGCTATTATTATAACGTGGACCTCACTGTAAAATATATAGCTTAAAGTAACCGTTACTGAAAAAATAACCGTTCCACTTCAATGAACACGTCCGTTATTGTGTAGAAGTCACGTAATAACTAGTTTTTATGAGCATCTATTAATAAAATAACAATTTCGAAAAGAATAAGATTGTGATGTGGAAAAAAATGAAAAGAAATCTGTTTTGATTATAGAGTTGTTAAAAGGAGGAAATAATATAAATCGTAGTTCTCATTAGATAATCAGTTATGTAGTATCTATCAAAGAGAAAATATAGCACAAGAAGATATGCCATGGTTTGTAGAATTCATTCAAAGTTTGGAAGTTTTCTATCAAATTATGGTGTTGTGTATCAAGTTGAGATGATACTGTATCATATTGTGGTGATACTGTATCATATTACGTGATACTGTATCATTTATGATACCATAGAGTAAGGATATCATAGAAGATATCCCATGGTTTGTAGAATTCATTCAAAGTTTGCAAGTTTTCTATCAAATATGGGTTGTGTATCAAGTTGAGATGATCATGTATCTTATTGTGGTGATACTGTATCATATTACGTGATACTGTATCATTTATGATACCATAGAGTAAGGATAGCATAAGAAGATATCCCATGGTTTGTAGAATCCATTCAAAGTTTGGAAGTTTTGTATCAAATTATGGAATTGTTTATCAAGCTGAGAAGATCATGTATCTTATTGTGTTGATGATGTATCAGGTTTGGCATGATACTTTTGACATCATTTTTGAATGATTGCAAAAGTTCAACAGCTGAGTCATAATTTGACACAGTCCCACACATGAACTCGCTCACTCACTTCCATCACCAACAGACGACGAAATAATTGTTATCACCTGTTTCTCCAAAGATGGATAATGATTATCCTTTTAATGTACTTCAGCGAGTTTTCCCAGGGATGAGACCTAGTGAATCGAATCTTCATATTACGAGTATAAACCTACTAGTAGTTCTGTGAACAGTAGACCTCACGCAGTATTCTCATCCACAAGTACCTGATCGAAACTATAGTCCTTATGGAATACAGCATAGACTGGCTTCTCCACACATCTGTGTAATCACTTGTCAGCTGATTTATGATGAATAATTCTATAGAATGATTTTTCTCTAATATTGGCGTATGAAGGAGGCTCCTTTTACCTATTATACTAGTAGTTCTGTGAACAGTAGACCTCACGCAGTATTCTCATCCACAAGTACCTGATTGAAACTATAGACCTTATGGAAATTGACTGCAATAGACCTTACGGCAATAGACTGCTTCTCCACATCTGTGTATCACTTGTCGCTGATTTATGATGAATAATTCTATAGTCTAATTTTACTCTAATATTGGCGTATGAATGAGGCTCCTTTTTCCTTTTATATTATCCTTGAAATGCAAAATTTCCAAAAACCTTGTATATACGTGACGCGCAATTTAAAAGAAACATACCTGTCAAATTTCATGAAAATCTATCACCGCGTTTCGCCGTAAATGCGCAACATTTAAACATTAAGAGAAATGCCAAACCGTCGACTTGGAATGTTAGACCTCACTTCGCTCGGTCAACTATGTTCTGATTTTCGTGAGAATCGTTAAGGTGCGTACAGATATACGCGCGCGAACATGACCATTCACTTTTATCAGCTGATGCCAAGCTTTTTATTATCTGATAAACGTTTCTGTAAAAATACAGATATAGTCAGCTGATTAAAAATGATTGCTCATGTTCGCGGCGCGTATATCTGTACGCACCTTAGAGCCGTTTTCGAGATCCGGTGAAATACAACCCTAAACATCCACACATCTATATATAAAGCGAAATGGCACTCACATCACTGACTGACTGACTGACTGACTCACGACTCACTCACTCGCATAACTAAAAATCTACCGGACCAAAAACGTTCAAATTTGGTAGGTATGTTCAGTGGCCTTTAGAGGCGCACTAAGAAATCTTTTGGCAATATTTTAACTCTAAGGGTTGTTTTTAAGGGTTTAAAGTTCGTCTTTTAGCATATATTCTTCTTCTCCCAATCTCTTAATTGTAATTAAATTTCCATATCAGATGTTACTAGAGAACTATAATGTAGATAGAGTACCTCTTCGAAACAGTTGTTAACTGGCAACTAAATTAATAATTTTGTCAGGTTGGCATTAAGTGAGTTTACTTTGTTAGGTTGCACCAAGTTGAAGATTTAAATGCATTTATCGCGGAAAAATTTATTGGCACTGCTACTTCAATCCTGGGAATATTATATTGTTAGCCGTCAGGCTCGCTTCGCTCGCCATATCCGTTTAGCCAGACGTTTAGTCTGACCCCGACTGGATTGTTCTAAATATAATAAAATGCTCAAATGAAAATGCAGGCGAGCGAAGCGAGCCTTCTGATCTCATTCTTGGACGATCAGTCGGGGGTCCAGGGGGCGGAGCCCCCTGGCTAGACAGATATGGCGAGCGAAGCGAGCCTGACGGCTAGTCTTAACATATAATCAGAAGTTGCTCGTTTAATAGTATAGGATTGAAGGATTTAAAAAAGTGATATCGTATTCAACGATATTTTTCCGGCAATATTTATCTGGAAAATTGTTCTTGGAATATGGGAGAAAGTGGAATATCTGGAATTTAGGTACCACCTCCTATCCTGCCTAATATATCCTTATTCGATCCTCAGTTGAAATCCGAAAAACAATTCTCAGAATGCCAGGAAATAGTTTCGTAGGTTTTGGAACAAGGATGTAATACATTACGAGATAAGTTGTAAGTTGGAGGCAAGTGAGTTAAGTGCGTAACAGTCAAGTCAACGACTTTTAAGTCCGCACTTAAGTGCCAAGCACCAACTGGTTTCACTTGAGATCAATAATTTAACTCTAGAAGTGAAAGAGAAAATAATAATGTATTCATAGAATACATTAATTTATGGTAATGTGGTGACATTGTTGGTCTTCTTGAAATTAATCAGATTTCTACTTCTTCTACTTTTCAATCTTTACTCGATTTTGTCTTCTTATCATTTTAGTGTCCTCATTTTTCTAGTTCATCTTAATTTTCTTCTTCTTCTTCCCGTCGTTTTCATCATCCTTCTCCTCCTCAACCTCCTCCTTCTCATCATTATTTTTCTTACTCTTCTACTTCCCCTTCTACACCTCCTCATTCATCTCCTTCTTCTTCTCCATCTTCGTTTTCATCTTCATATTCTTCTTCTCTCCTGCTCCTCCATCTTCACCTTCTCATCCCTACTCCTTCTACTCCTCCCCCCTCCGCCTCCTTCTTCTTTTTCTTCTTCTTCTTCTCCTTCTTCTTCTTCTACTTCTCCTCCATCTCCGTTTTCATCTTCATGTTCTTCTTCTCTCCTGCTCCTCCATTTTCACCTTCTCACCCCTATTCCTTCTACTCATCCACACTCTCCTTTTTTCCTGCTTCTCCTCTTACTCTTCCTCTTTCTTTTAATCTACCACCTCTTTCTCAACCACCTCCTCCTTCTTCTCCCTGTTCCTCTAATATTATCGTTCTTCTCCTCATCCTTTTCCTTCTACTCCACCTCCTTCTTCTTATTCTTCACCTCTTTCTTCTCCTCCTTCTCCTCCACCCTCTTCTTTTCGTCTTCATCATTTAGTTAGAGAGTTAGGGGGAGGATATTTTTAATATTCTTTCCGAAGAATGGACATTGATATGTCCAAACTCCGCCAATTATGTACATGCATAACAATATAATTATCTATAGTTATTATATTACCAATTACTTTATCATATCATATACAGTTCAATAATTATTTTCTTAGTCTATATTATGTAAACTATCTATAATGTTGCTGTATTGTAAGCTATTGTATATAAGTGTATAAGCCAGTATATATTGTAATCTACATAAATAAGTACACAATCAATCAAACTTCATCTTCTTTTTCTTCCTACTACATCTAATTCTTCATATTCTTCTTCTCCTTCTTCTCCTCCTCTTACTTCTACTCTCCTCCTCTTCATAAGCCTCCTTACACTATTTCCGACTTCTTATGTTCAACTCCTAGAGAAAATTTCTTCTTCTTAGATAATAGACAACTAGACAGCATTCTCCTGATTATTATTATAGGCCTAATGTGAGTTAGAGACTCTCACACTGATATCCTTCTTCCTAATGGAAGTGTCTGTCTCGGGATGAGGGAGAGAGAGTGAGAGAGAGTGAGAGAGAGAGAGAGAGAGAGAGTGAATGAGAAAGTGAGAGAGACTGAGAAAGTGAGAGAGTGAAGGAGAAGGTTGAAGAATGTTTGAGAGAGATAGAGACAGAAAGATTGAGTGAGAAAGAAGGACTGAGAGAGATAGTGTGGGAGAGAGACAGAAAGAGAGAGAGAGTGAGAGAGTGAGAAAGAGAAAGAGAGGGTGTGAGAATGTATGAGAGAGATGGAAAGAGACAGAAAGAAAGAGTGAGAAAGAAGGACAGAGAGAAATTGTAGGAGGGAGAGACAGAAAGATACAGGGAGAGAAAGAGAAAGGAGAGAAATAAATGAGCTTAGATAACTAGTAGAGTGGCAGAGAGGAACTAAATAAGTGGATGTAATAATATAAGTTGTTGTAAGTGGTTTTTTATGTAATACTTTCACTGGGCCGTCTGACCACGTTACATTCATTATAGTCTTTGGTGAATGTTCGAAAAGAAGGAGAACAAGAAGAGTGAAGAGAAGAAGATGGAGGAATAGGAATAGGAATAAAAAGAAGAAGGAGAAGGAGGAGTTGGAGGAGAATGAGTTGGAGAAAGAGGAGGAGGAAGACTAGAAGCAGTAGAAGTAGGAGAAGAAGCAGCAGAATGAAGAATGGAAAAAGAAGAATTATAATAAAAAGAAGAGAAGTGGGACGAGGAGAAGGATGTCAAAAAGGTGGATGAAGAGGAGCATGAGGAGGAGGAGGATAAGGATGACAAAGAGGAGGATGAGGAGTAGTATGAGGATGAGGAGATCATGAGGAGGAGGAGGAGGAGAAAGAGGATAAGGAGGAGGAGGAGAAGAAGCAGAACGATGATGAGTAGAAGAAGAATTATAAAAAGAGAAGGAATAAGAAGGAGAAGTGGAAGAAATTAAAATGATAGTATACAACATTCAGTTTGTCCAGTAAAAACACATCATTCCATGGCAGGTTTTCCAGTGAGAGCAGCGCGCACAACCTAGTGGTGAATCTTGGTACTATCTGAGGCAACAACAGGATAACTAAGCAGAGTACAACACTTATTAATTTTTTAATATGTTATAACATACAGGAGTTATGTAACTCTTTATAATTCAAACTTCAATATTAGATTGGATCAAATTCTATTGATTTACTCATTATATCATGATTATTCAGATTCTACCCCATTATTATTTCAAAATAATTTTATTCTCATGTATAATTTTTAGGTTGGCGACAGTTGTTCCACAACCGCCAAAGTTGGATATTTCAAATTATTTCTTGAAAAAATGCTACTTTTGAAGATATATTCGTGTTCTTGAATGTCTATACTTGTTTTATCCCATGGACATTACATCTCGTATGTATAAATTGACAAAATTCAGATGATTTCAATTGATTTATCTTGTAAATGAATTATATTCACATACTTTTCAGGTTACAATTCGATCTGGCCAATTTCCTGACTCACTTTGAATAGAATTATCTCTCTTTCTCATCATAATTTCGATCATTTCACATCAGTTTTCAATCAGAACCCTTTAAAATTCTATTATTTTATCTCAACAAAAACGTTCCAATTTGGCGCCTTTTCAGCGCCATTACAACTTTAGTTCCAAAATCTCCCACCAGAAAACAGATGTCGTAGTGTTGCTGAGCTGAGTTTACCAATAAAACCAATTTACTTTTGGTGGTCGTGTGGTGAAAGTGTAATTTGTACCAATAAAATATGTCTATCTAGATCGGTTAATTGTTTCTTAATAGTTTATTCAACTTAAAATTGTATTTCCAACGACATAATACAGTTGAACAAACTAAATTGTAAATTGAAAGCTAGGCAATTGGATTTGTCTCGAGGTATCCCATAGGTAGCCTACCCAAATTCTGTTGAAATCAGACACATATCTCAATGTATCAACCAAAATTCATCAACATTCAGTCATTAATGAATGAATACACGTTGTTGAATTCATCAATTTACTAGGATCTAGTCAGTTTTTAGGTTTAGTGCTATGTGGAAGCTAGACAGTTGGAAGTTTCAGTGATATTTGGTGACATATTTCACTGATTTCGGAGTCAAAAATCAATACACCACAATTATTCTGCCCAGAAAAAGGTAAGTTAACAGTCATTTTATACATCAAACTCAATTTACTTCAAATTTGGGATCATAAACTTGCCCAATCTATGAAATTGTCTAGCTGATATGCTGTTGGTTAGTTATTGCGTCTTGAATTTCCATCACAAAAATGGAATCATTACTCTTCAAAACTATGTTTCAATCATAATTCCAACATAATGTTTTCCTTTTCTTTTAATTTATGTGGTTTTACATTAGTAATCAACATAGGGGTTACTGTTTATGTTGTATTGATAGGTTATGTTGGGTAGGCTATTATCTTCAACCATGATGATCCGTATAGGTTAGGTGTGTATTTGAAGACTTTTACAATTTTTTAGAACTTTTAACTATCAAATACAGTTTTTCATCTGTAATGAGCTAAGATTTAGTTGATATCTATGCATTTTTTCCTAGATTTAAAGCTGCTTGATTAAATTATTTATGTAAGTAATTAAGTACAGTATCTTTTTTTTTCTGGAAGTTATTAACAGCTGTTATTGACTACATAAAGGCATTTGACAAGTTCGATATTTTTATGTTTTTGCTGTTGAATTTTAAAAAACAAGCTAGGAGTTAACTATGTACATTTTTTACTACAAAAACTAAACACATTTTTTCATCAGCTAATATTCAAACTATTAGATAATTTTTATAACTCATCCTAAAACAGAGGTACCCCAGGGATCCTTGCTCTGCCCCATCTCTTTTTTTAATTCATTTCAATAAATTTCGAATTTTTTTTAGATCCTCAACACATTATAAAAATAATTTCCAATACTAAATCATGGCAATTCAACTCAAGTTATTTTTGAAGTAAGGACACAATATTTCCAAAAAACAGAGGTACCCAGGGATCCTTGCTCTACCCTATGTTTTCTTTTAATTGTGTTAATACATTTGAATTATTGTTTGTTGCTTTTTAAAATCATTGGCAAATTCCGAAAATAATTTCAAATTACAATTTTCAACTGCATCAAGATATTTTCAAGTAAAAAGGCTTCATTATTAACGTATTTTCATCAATGTTTTATTTTTGGTGTTATCAGTTTTCTTGGAATGACTATTTTTTTGATAATCATTATTATCTCTACTATTATTAAAATAATTCTGTGTGAAACAGTCAGGCTTCTCCACTAAACTTATATAGATATTTGTTTAATTTATTTACAACAAAAGTAGACCATTTATACCGTAATTATTAAAATATTAATTAATTTAAAATCAAAGTAGTTAATAATTTATCAGAACACTAATCAATTCCAAGTTAAAATTTGTCATCAATTCTGAGATAATTATAAATAACTGAGATCAATGTTTAATGTTAGTGAAATGGATGACTACATTTTGTTGCCGATTCTCTGTTACCACCGCTTCTATTAGAAGAAAGTCATCCCCATATATCTGATGATTGATTGATTGAGTACTTTATTTATGTAGATTACAATATATACTGTCTTATACACTTATATACAATAGCTTACAATACAGCAAAATTATAGATGAAATTACATAATATAGACTAAGGAAAAATAATATTAAACTGTATATGATATGAAAAAGCAATTTGTAATATATAAACTATAGATAATAATTATTTGTTATGCATGTACATAAATTGGCGGAGCTTTGGACATATCAATGTCCATTCTTCGGAAGGAATATTAAAAATATCCTCCCCACTAACTCTCTACCTGATCTGATTTAATTGTTGAATCTTGTTAACAATGTTTAATTTCATCTCAAAAATGATATCTTATCAGTCAAGAGAATTTGAACTTCTCATAATTCAATAATATATATTTATAATTCAGATAAAATATGTTGGTAGTTCATCATAGTACAACATAGTGTACAAACAGTTCTGAAACAGTGCAAAGTTATCAAGGATAGAGCTATCTGCTTTGTGGAATGATAGACAAGGATAGCAACACAATGTTAATAGAATACATCTATTATAACGTGGACTCACTATAGAACAATCAAAACAAACATGATACAGTATCAACACATATGATACCGTATCATATCAACTTGATACACAACACCGTAATTTGATACAGAACAGGATAGGAGCTATCTGCTTTGTGGAATGTCAGACAAGGATAGCAACACAATGTTAATCAGGGCTGCTTTATAACGGGGACCTCACTATAGACAAGAACAACCCACATATGATACAGTATCATCTCAACTTGATACACAACGCCATATTTGATACAAAACAGGATAGAGCTATCTGCTTTGTGGAATGATATTGTTCTTTCTTGAAATTTTGGTACGGTAGCATGACAAATTACGTGTAATAACTTTAGTGTATTAGACTTTGCTGAAGGGTTCATTCACTTTTGAAACAATGTATTCAATTGTGTATGAATAGCTACACTAAACTAGTATTTATTTTGTCTGTTCTCTCACTTTCTGCTTTTCTTCTTCTCCTTCCCGCTTGTTTTTTCTCTCCTTCTCCACCTTCTCCTTTTTCTTCTTCCTTCTTCGACTTCCGATTCTTCTCGCATTATCATATTCTTCTTCTTTTTCCTCTTCTCTTCTTATTCTTCGTTTTCTTCCCTTTCTCTTCGTCATAGTGCTTCTTCTTCTTCTCCTCCTCCAACCACTTCTCATTGCTCGTTCTTCCTTCTCTCTATATTCTTCTTCTTTTTTCTCAAATTCTGTGTCTCCCTCATCAATATAGTGTCCTTGAACCGTCTCTCTCATACTCGATTCAGTTTTCAATATAGACACTATTATTGATATTCCTTCCTATTTGACATGTTATTAGTGGCTTTTTTCCTCATCTTCTCATTCTTCTTTTTCTTCATCATCTTCTTTCTCTTCTTCTTCTTCTTCTTCTTCTTCTACTACTTATCCACGTATCTACTTCTTCCATTTCACCATCATCGTATCATTCAACTTCTTTTCTTCTCCATCGCCATCATCTTCTTCTTTTTGTCCTCCTCCTCCTTCAACTTCTTCTCCTCTCCCTTCCTCTATTCCTTTTTCAACTTCTTCCTTATCATCATCATCTTCTTCTTCTTCTTCTCAATCTTTTTCTTTCTCCTTCTCTTCCATTTTTGGTAGAGAGTTAGTGGGAAGGATATTTTTTATATTCTTTCCGAAGAGTGGACATTGATATGTCCAAGCTCCGCCAATTTATGTAGATGCATTACAATTAATTATCTATAGTTATTATATTACAAATTTTTCATTCATATTCAGTTCAATAATTATTTTTCTTAGTCTATATAATGTAAATTCATCTAGATGTTGCTGTATTGTAAGCTATTGTATAAAGTGTATAGCCAGTATTATTGTAATCTACATAATAAAGTACTAATCAATCAATCAATTTTTTCCCATTTTTATTTTTTCATGCTCTCTTGTTCCTCTCTCTCATTTTTTTTCTCCTCTCGTTGCTCTTTTTTTCACAAATCTATAATAATATAATAGTAAGAAAGAACTGGTATACAGGTAGGCGACAGGAAATTCACAAATGACGCATCATCACATCTCAACTACTCAACTCATTTAACTTCACATTTTACATATAGATTCCCAATTTACCGAGGATGGACATTTATATTCTATTTCAGAAATGACGATGCCTATTGTACAGTGTTTATTTAATGGCAAATAAATATTCTTATTCTCATTGCATATAAAAATATCGTTTTCAACAATCGATAGTCGAAGTATCGATGTCATAAATCGATAGTAGAATTTTCGATTTAAATCGATGTAGGAGTAGTATCGATGTCATAAATCGATAGTAGAACTATCGATGTCATAAATCGATAGTAGAACTATCGATGTCATAAATCGATAGTAGAACTATCGATGTCATAAATCGATAGTAAAAAATATCGATATTAGATTAGTCGATAATTCAGGTATCGAAGAATAAATTGTGTTGTTTGCTCTATCCAATAAATGAATAAATAAATGTTATATTTTTGGTGACAACACCTCTTTAGCTCTACAGTCAGCATTAGTAAGAATGGGAGATGAATAACTGTTATGTATGAGGAACGATGCCAATTTGAAGTGAAACAGGGGCTGATGACGTCACGTAGCTATGACAACGGTTTGATTGTTGCTAGCGTGAATCTCCCCACACGGGCGTCAAACAAAGGAAAAGTAGAATTTTCCAATTTTCCGACCCTCAATGCGATACGATAGCAATCACACGCTATTTACAGATGCATTTTCAACGCAGTTTTCCATATTTGATATATACTTGCCTCGAGGATGAAGCCCTATAGTGAGGTCCACGTTATAATGGCAGTATTTGATTAACATTGGTGTTGATATCCTTGTCTATCATTCCACAAAGCAGATAGCTCTATCCTGTTTTGTATCAAATTATGGTGTTGTGTATCAAGTTGAGATGATACTGTATCATATTGTGTTGATACTGTATCATATTGTGGTAGTTCTTGTTCTATAGTGAGGTCCACGTTATAATGGCAGTATTTGATTAACATTGGTGTTGATATCCTTGTCTATCATTCAAAAAGCAGATAGCTCTATCCTGTTTTGTATCAAATCATGGTGTTGTGTATCAAGTTGAGATGATACTGTATCATATTGTGTTGATACTGTTCATATTTTGTTAATTCTGTATCATATTGTCGAACACTAATTGCTATAGTGAGGTCCACGTTATAATGGCAGTATTTGATTAACAGTAGTGTTGCTATCCTTGTCTATCATTCCACAAAGCAGATAGCTCTATACTGTTTTGTATCGAATTATGGTGTAGTGTATCAAGTTGAGATGATACTGTATCATATTGTGTTAATTCTGTATCTTATTGTCGAACACTAATTGCTATAGTGAGGTCCACGTTATAATGGCAGTATTTGATTAACAGTAGTGTTGCTATCCTTGTCTATCATTCCTCAAAGCAGATAGCTCTATCCTGTTTCGTATCAGATCATGGTGTTGTGTATCAAGTTGAGTTGATACTGTATCATATTGTCGAACACTAATTGCTATAGTGAGGTCCACGTTATAATGGCAGTAATTGATTAACATTGGTGTTGCTATCCTTGTCTATCATTCTACAAAGCAGATAGAGGTATCCTGTTTTGTATCAAATTATGGTGTTGTGTATCAATTGAGATGATACTGTATCATGTTGTGGTTGTTCTTGATCTAAAGTGAGGTCCACGTTATAATGGCAGTATTCGATTAACATCGGTGTTGCTATCCTTGTCTATCATACGACAAAGCAGATGCTCTATCCTGTTTTGTATCATATTATGCTATTGTGTAACAAGTTGAGATGATACTGTATCATATTGTGTTGATAATGTATCATGTGGTTGTTCTTGTTATAGTGAGGTCCACGTTATAATGGCAGTATTCGATTAACATTGGTGTTGCTATCCTTGTCTTTCATTCCACAAAGCAGATAGCTCTATCCTGTTTTGTATCGAATTATGGTGTTGTGTATCTTGTTGAGATGATACTGTATCATATTGTCGGTATCTTGAACACTAATTATTGCTATAGTGAAGTCCACGTTATAATGGCAGTATTTGATTAACATAGGTGTTGCTATCCTTGTCTATCATTCCACAAAGCAGATAGCTCCATCCTGTTTTGTATCGAATTATGGCGTAGTGTATCAAGTTGAGATGATACTGTATCATATTGTGGTTGTTCTTGATCTATAGTGAGGTCCACGTTATAATGGCAGTATTCGATTAACATTGGTGTTGCTATCCTTGTCTATCATTACACAACAGATAGCGCTACCTCCACAACGATCCCAAGTCGTTCTTCATCTATGTAGAAGTATAATTCATTAACAGAATATCCATCTTGATCATGAAATTTTTATTCTTGGATAATCGAAAAATATATTACTGGCTATCGAAATACAATTGATTATTGTAAACAAGTATTAAGAGTTAATATTACATCAGATATATCAGTATCAGCTTTCAGGAAGGCTGTGGCACGGCAGAGAATCGGCAACGTTGTTCTACTATCTTTCTCCACTGCCACTATAACGTGGACCTCACTATAGAACAAGAACAACCACAACATGATACAGTATCAACACAATATGATACAGTATCATTTCAACTTGATACACAGCACCATAATTCGATACAAAACAGGATATAGCTATCTGCTTTTTGGAATGATAGACAAGGATAGCAACACCAATGTTAATCAAATACTGTCATTATAACGTGGACCTCACTATAGCAATTAGTGTTCGACAATATGATACAGTATCATCTCAACTTGATACTCACCACCATAATTTGATACAAAACAGGATAGAGCTATCTGCTTTGTGGAATGAAAGACAAGGATAGCAACACCAATGTTAATCGAATACTGCCATTATAACGTGGACCTCACTTTAGCTGTGGTTTGGGGTGGCATTGATTAGATCGTATCTGATTTGACCTTGGCAGAGGTCAATCGCCTGATAAGGGTTGATAACACCCTTCAAGGTTAAACCAAGGTTGTTCAACCCTCACAGCCGAGGGTAATTGGCATATTATTCTACTCCACTTCTTCTTCTACCCTCTCTTCTTCTTCTTCTTCTTCATCATTCTCTTCTTCCATTCTGTTTTATCACCCCTAACGGGAAATTTCCGATCGATTTCACTCACGCGTTTATACAAAATTCTATCTCTCACGCACACACACTCATTCTCTTACTCTCACTCTCTCTCTCCCCCTCACACTGTCTCTTTTTTGTAATTTTCTCTCTTGCTTTACCGGTCTACTCTCTTTCTTTCTGTCACATGTTTTGTGATAGTAGTTTGTTTTATTTTCTGTTCAAATAGAGTACAGTGTTCGCGCGATCTGTCTCTCTCTCTATCCCCACTCACTCTTTCTCTCTTTATCTCTCTTCCTCTCTATCTTTTCTCATTTTCCACTCAAATCAATTCTAATATTTAAATAATATTTTTTTCCTCCACCTACTGTCAAAAAGTACTTATTTTACTCTCTGAAACATGATACTAAAGTGTCACTTTTTCGCTCTTGGTACTAAAAACAGAAAACTCCCTAGGGAGTAAAAGTGACTCCATTTAAATAACATGGGAAGCATCTCTATTTTAAAACGTACATTTGGAATAGGTCAGAAGGTCTAAGCTCAGATGAGGAAGCATAGAGAGTAGTCATTAACCAACTAAATTCAATACTTCAACCAGACATTTGATCGATATATAAAATTTTATGTTTGTTGCTGAAATTACTATTACAAACTTCATACTTTATAAACTTCAAAAATTTATATATTTTTCTTTTAATCCAATTTATTCAAATATCAGCCAACGAATATTACTTATTAACTAATAAAATTTGAAACGGGAACTTCATCATAGCTGTAGTTTTGGCTGTCATTGTTGTTACAACTTTAGCCGACAGATAGTGCTGTCGGAGAGAACTGTGATTACAAGCCAGCTGTTTCTGTTTACTTTTAGATTATGTTATAACACATTGTTGGTCACATACGTTTTTAAAAATTATTTTATATGCAGTTTTATAAAAATGTAGGTGAAGGAAAATGTTGTGTAATCCGAGTGAAAAATGTTTTTTTCTCCCTCAGGAAATTGTTGCCCTCGGCTTCGCCTCGGGCTTCAAACTTTTCCCTCAGGGAGAAAAAACAGTACTTTTCACTCTAGATATACAAAGAACTATAGTAGCCGATACATGTCGTGCTAAAATAATTTAAAAGTGTACTCAAATTTTTAATTATATTTATATTAAAAGTAGCTCTAAAGAAAAAACACAATACATCACAATATTTTTATTATCATTAATAGCATTTAATTTTATTCTCATTATTATTATTTTAAAAAAAATCGTTGAATAATTTTATCAATACTGTCATTCAATGTACATTAGTGTATAACTAATTCAGTGAATATTGTTACATACATAAATAAAGAAATCTAATCTTATCCCTCTCTCGAGCGCTCTTTCTTTCACTCGTGGAGTTCTCGTTTGCGCATGCGCCGTAACCTGAATGTGACCTGCCTCAATTCGAACTGCAGTGAAGTGGTAGTAAAGTAAAATACCTGCGTCATCGTTCTTCGTTTTCTTCTTCTTCTTCTACCTCTTCTTCTCCTTCTTCTTCTTCGTCTTCTTCTTCTTCTTCTTCTACCTCTTCTTTGACTTCCCCTTTTTCTTCTTCTCCTTTTTTCACCCCTTCTTTACTCTTTACCCCTCTACCCTTCACCCTTTCTTTGTTCTTCTCCTTCATCGTCTTTCCCTTCTTCTTCTCCTTCATTATTTTCCACTCATTCTTCTTTTTTTCTTCTTCTCCATCTCCTTCTTTTTCTTCTTGTTTTTCTCTCTCATTTTCTCTATATCTTTGTCTCCTTCTTGGGATTTCTCTTATCATCTTCTAATTTTTCTAGTCACTTTTTACTACCACGATTTCCTACTGGCTTTTAACCCTTCCAATACCTTACCATCACAGTGATCTCTTCTAACACCTTAGCATATTTTTCACCAATCTCCTATCATGATGATGAAAAACCAAAAAAATAAGTGGTATAGAAAACAGGAGAAATCTCTCTCTCTATATAAAAGCGAAATGGCACTCACTCACTGACTGACTCACTCACTCACTCGCAGAACTAAAAATCTACCAGGGTTCAGTTGGCCCTTTAGAGGTGCACTAAGAACGGATTTGGAAAAATTTCCAAAGATACGCCAAAATCTGCGTTATCCAGCGTTTTTTGCGCTTTCTCAGGTTTATCGAGAACAAATGAACAAAAAGAGTTCAAATTTACTACAGAGGCTCAGCTGGAATGTTATAATGTTCTGTTGGAAGGAATTTGAAATAACGCCAAAGATACGCCCAAAATTAGCGTTTTCTCAGTTCTTTCATCAAGTAATAGACAGAAAATATTCAAATTAGGTACAGAGGTTTACCAAGGTCTAAAAATTTTGTGATGACGTGACTTTAATATTTCATTAAAGATACGCCCAAAATCAGCGTTTTCTCACAGCTTTTCTGCGTTTTCTCACCTTATTCAATAATTGATGGAAATATATTTGAAAAATTCAGTACACAGTTTAGCTGAGGTGGAAAAATTTTGTTCGCCAGAAATACGCCGATATAGTAACAGGTGATTTTCCAGCGATTTTCTACGTTTTCTCAAATTGACATGAAACGTTCAAATTCGGTACAGAGTTTACAAATTGTATCCTTCAATATTTCGCCTATTATAATGACTTTCTGATGGAATGAAGCATGCTCAAATGAAAAGTGCAGCCGTGCGAAGCGACCCGCTGATCTCATTTTCGGACGATCCAGTCGGGGTCCAGGGGGCGGAGCCCCCTGGCTAGACGGTATGGCGAGCGAAGCGAGCCTGACGGCTAGTAATATGATAATGGAAAGAACTGGCTATATATGTACAGGATAGGAAATTCACTTATGACGCATATCACGTCTCAACTACTCAACTCATTAACGTTACATTACGCATATGATTCTCAATTTACTGAGGATGGTTATAGGCCTATTTTCAATTCTTCAAGATTTCATTACGTCTAGTTTTAAAATAGACTCTTGCGGACCACGGTTACCGCTAGTTATTAATAAAATTATCTAATGACTTTTTTGCACAAAATTATAAAAAAGTACAGTTTCGATCACTGTTCTAGTTTTTTAATTTGCATTTAGGTA
>NW_024091107.1:0-23012 GCF_014356525.2 Nilaparvata lugens | reverse complement strand
GTAATATGATAATGGAAAGAACTGGCTATATATGTACAGGATAGGAAATTCACTTATGACGCATATCACGTCTCAACTACTCAACTCATTAACGTTACATTACGCATATGATTCTCAATTTACTGAGGATGGTTATAGGCCTATTTTCAATTCTTCAAGATTTCATTACGTCTAGTTTTAAAATAGACTCTTGCGGACCACGGTTACCGCTAGTTATTAATAAAATTATCTAATGACTTTTTTGCACAAAATTATAAAAAAGTACAGTTTCGATCACTGTTCTAGTTTTTTAATTTGCATTTAGGTATTTGTGATGGCCAGCTCTAGCAGACGTTGGTGACTTGGTGTGGCCAGTGCTTTCCCCCAAGCAGTAAACAGAGGTGTGCCCCAAGGGTCTATACTCCACTTTTATTCCTAATATACATAAACGAACTCCCAGATGAAATAGATAGCAGAAACAAGTGCATACTGTTTGCAAATGATACTACTATACTTGTCTTGTACCAGGAGCCAAATCGAAGCCACCCACAAATGCAATAGACTGGACCTTACTATAAATAAACAGAAAACAATAGCCTACACATAAAATTCCAACCTACAAACAAAAGCCCGGAAGTTTCTCCAAATTGCCTAACCTCACATACAATATTCTTGGGAATCATCATCGACCATAACCTAACATAGCAGCCTCTCATTGAACAACTAAGTAAGAAGTTGCAATTAATGTAATTCGACAACTGACAAGTATAACAGAAGAAAAGACAGCACTAACTACATCTAGCTCACCTTGTTTGCCTCCCACATGAGATATGGCATAGTGGCCTGGGGCCCAGCATCACAAATACACCTAAACACAATATTCATACTACAAAAGAGAACACTCAAGACTATTCTTGGAATAAACATAACAGAGCACTGTAGACCACTCTTCATAAAAAATTATCTACTCACCGTGGTCTCTCTGTTCATCCTGGAAGCTGATTCTGGCAAGGAAAGCAAAACCACCACAGCGGAGCGACAGGCATGGAACAAGAAATTCCAAAAACATAGACCTTCTACAACATCGACTGAAAAAGTATGTAAACTCACCAGCCTATTTCTTTAACCTGTTACCGGCTACCTTGAAGGCGAAAAGCTGCTGCATTGAAGCATCATCCGACAGCCAGAACATACTATGCGCTATCAGAGTACATCCGGACAACCACACCTATCAGCATCTGACAACATCCACTGACCTCCTCAAACATGAGGAAATATTGACTATTCCCCAGTCACCGACTGCGGCGAAGACGGATCAAGTTAGTAACAAGTAAGAAAGTAACAAGTCTGCTACCTATAACAATAGAGCCGGTGTAATGAAAAACCGGTAAAAATTTTGGTGAAGAAGAATTAGGCCTAACTTAGTTTGCTAACGCATTATTAATCTTACTTTTTAAAAATAATTAGCCTTGATCACTTACCAAGACTTAAAATCAATAACTCCAAAGTCATCAACAACTTTAGAAACGCTTTTGAACGATTGACACCAAGTTTTTGTACGGTCAAGTTAAAAAATCAAACCACACCTACTTTCATTACAGAAGTAGGCACTCAAGTAAATTGTTATGATATGAATCACACACAATGACAGAAAAATATAATCGACTTCAACATTGCAATTTATGACGCCATTCAAAGATTGTATTATCCTTCTTTCTAAACTGAACGACAAAATCACTTAGGTTAGGTTTTATTTCTCGGAAGAGGAATAAGTTATTGATTTAATGATTCTGCTAGTAAATTGATTTTATAGTACATCACATTCAGTAAATCTTGTAATAAAACAGTTTATAAAACTTCTACTCATTCTACTGTATAGCCTACGCGTTTTGTTTTGGTTTCAGGTTGTCACTTGTCATTTAGAAACGCGCGTCTCGCTGTAGAAATGCACCTCTAGCATAGAGGAGTATGCGCATGCGCTGGTAACGTATTTGTTGAAGCAGTTCTGTTAAATGTGAGAGCTGTGACTGGCGTTCAGTGGAACTGCAACTGATTCGCCATTTATGCAAGTACTGATTTATAATAATTATGTAAGTACAATCAAGTGGCCACTGCAGATTTCTTGTAATTTTATTGCATTATAGGAGGTCATTTCAAAATATTTTTTAATCTATTTCAACCAAACTTCATCTAGCACTAACTAAGTCTAAATTGATAAACTTATATCAACCTGGTAAAAAATGTTTGAAATTGAATTATTGAATCAAAGGTAAAGATGTATTACCACTAAACATCAGACATTACTATCCTTGGTCGAAGTCGTACGAAGTTGTTAAGGATGTTACTCTCATTATTTCATATTATGGCACTCTCTCTACATGTATAAAAGTGAAGGTACCTAACATTGATTCATTGTGAAGAACCAAAATGCATTTCACAATGCATTGAATAAGCTTAATAAATTTCTATATAATAAGAAGGGGATTCTGTTCAATTCCATTACACTAATAACTTTCTTTAATTGAATGAGTTAGATTGTCTTGAACAAGCGTTAGCAAGTTCTCACTTTTGACTTACTGAAAGTCGTCCGTCTTGATAGGGTGTCGATCGATATTGAAAAGTTAAGTTATAAGAATAATAGCAAAAAATCTGGTGTGGTGCATCACACAACTTTCCTTGCCGTTATGAAAACTTATCAACTGACGCTAGAGTTCCCGCGCATCTCAAGTCTACTTTTCTAAGATCTGAGCCAGCTAGTGACAAGACAATAGCACTGCAGACACACGAAGTCTGCTATCTCTTCATAGTGAATGATTTAATAGAATCAACAGTTGCGAACAGTTTGCAATTGAATAATCTTATTTTCTCGAATTTCGAGCTTATTTTCAATTTTAGGTGAAAATGTTACTGAACATTAATTGTAGAGATGCTCAATCTTTTCCACTTGAATTTTTTTGTTTAAATTGTATCTGAAGCCTGATAATTGGGAATCTAAAACCAAACTTTGCATAGATGGTGCAGTGCTCCTGAAATTTTTACAGATATGAGACTTGTGGCAGTTGATAGAGCTTATCAATGACTATTTCAGGAAGGTATGAATGTGTTCAAAATCGTTGGAGCCATTTTCGAGAAAATCGCGAAAAACTCTGTTTTTGACAAAATATTCGCCATTTTAGCCGCCATCTTGAATTGCATTTGATCGAAAATGTTCGTGTCGGATCCTTATAGTGTAAGGACCTTAAGTTCCAAATTTCAAGTCATTCCGTTAATTGGGAGATGAGATATCGTGTACACAGACGCACATACGCTCATACTCACACACACACACACACACACACACACACACACCACACACACACACACACACACACACACACACACACACACACACACACACATACAGACCAATACTCATAAACCACTTTTTTGGACTCCGGGGACCTTGAAACGTATAGAAATTGGGGTACCTTAATTTTTTTCGGAAAGCAATACTCTCCTTACCTATGGTAATAGGGCAAGGAAAGTAAAAATTAAGGAAAATGTGTTTTTTTTTTCAAAAATGTCACACCTTCGAAAGCGAATATCTCAAAAAGTAGAGGAGATATAGGCTATATAGAGAAATTTGTAAGATCAATGTTGTAGGAAATTATGTAGTCTAAGCTTTAATATGCGACAAATAAAAAAATGGTACCTTTGAACCACCCCCGCCCCCATTCAAGAAATAAAATTTTTAACGTTTTATTGCTTCAAACTTTTGAAAAATTGTCATATGTAATTGTTTGTAGCTTTGTCTTGTTGTCATAAATGAATGCAAGGTTTCACTTCCGTATGTTCAGTCATTATTTAGAGAAAAAACAAAAATGGCGGCTGTGTTTCGGACTTTCGGACAGTTTGGAAATGATATTCAGATATGTTTTTACCATAGAGAAACAATAGCGTAAGCTATTGCTTACGCTAAGCTAATAGCTATAGTGAGGTCCACATTATAATGGCAGTGGATGAAGATAGAAAAATAGCGATGCCGATTCTCTGAATTAATTAATTATATTTCTATACTGTCGAAAACATATAATTGGCATCGTTTTGGACCTAGAAATGGATAGTACCATCAGATTTGTCGAATGATAGACAAGGATAGCAAAACCAAAGTTGATCAAATACTGTCATTATAACGTGGACCTCACTATCATAGCGGACCCTCGTCTGGATCCATCAGTCATTTGCTTTGTCGTTGTTTGTAGCTATTTTCTTATACGCAAAGCTAATAGCTGATGCTATCGTTTCTCTATGTTTTTACCCAGTAACAATGCTCTAGAAAATTGGTAGAGAATTTGGAAACACTCTGTAGGATCTTATTTGAATAACTCAGCTTTTTATTTGTACCTACTTTAAAATTATATTAGGTTTCATCCACACCTATACCAATTGATTATAGGAGGCCGCGAGATTTAGTTGTGCCCTCTTAAGGCTGTGCAAAGGCTGAAAATAAACTTTCTATTGCATGGTGATATTTTTCAAAGTTCTATGATTTGTACAGTATATAATTAAGCTATCAAAATGGAAAAGTTTTCTCAGGAAAACATTTTTTTCCGATCATTACTTTTTGAGATATGAGCGCTTAAATTTCAAATTTTTGGGACAGAACATTTCAAATCCGGTAAGTGATAAATCCATGAGATTAAGAAGATATAGATTCTTTATGGTATTGTTGATCTATAGTGTGGTCCACCTTATAATGGCAGTGGATAAAGATAGAAGAATAGCGATGCCGATTCTCTGCATTAGGTAATTAATTATATTTCTACACTGTCAAAAACATAACCCTCAATTCAACCCCCAGAAACCTTGTCATATCAGTAGCAGGACCCTCTCATCCCATAATAGCTGGATCATTCTCATTACCTCTCATAGAGAACTTAATAAAATTTGTCTTGCTTGAATTAAGCTTGAAGGAATTATCATAAAACCATCAATTGAGCTGCTGCATACCAATCTTAGCCTTCTCCATGACATCTTGATAGTTGCTTCCTTCAAGTAAGATTGTTGTGTTGTCAGCATACAACACCAATTTACCATCAACATTGTAGGGCAAGTCATTAATATATTAAACAATGTAGGGCAAAGTATTGAGCCCTGAGAAAACCCCTCGCTTAACCAGCTGCCATTCAGAAAGCACCTGAGAGCCCCCAAAATCATTTTTCACAGCCTGGTATCTATCCACAAGATAGAATCTCAAAAACACCTCTGCATGACCTCTAAATCCATAAAAATCAAGCTTACTCAAAAGGAGTTCATGATCGACCATCTCAAACGCTCTGGATAAGTCACAGAAGACACCCACAGCTTTCCGTGGCCCATCCAGAGCCCCCAAAAAATCGGATATAACATCAAACGTGGCTGACTTAGCTGATGCACCCCTTATGAAACCATAATTGTTTATTATAAAAAATCCTTTCACTTTCCAAGTAAGCGGACATCTGTTGGAATATAACCGTTTCGAAAATCTTGGAGAAAGTCGTCAATAATGCAATAGACCGATAATTCTTTACATATTTTTTACTTTCTTTCTTATGGATGGGTTTAATGACAATGAATTTTAGTTTCTGTGGGAATATCCCTTCCTTCATACACAAATTTATAACGTGTGTGAGAGGCTGCAATATAATGGGACATATACCTCTATTTCACTACCCTGGAAGAAATTTCATCCCAGCCACACGAACCAGTATTTTTCAAACCCAAAATCACTCCCCTCAACTCACTCTCAGTAATAGCTCTGAATCTAAAAATGCAATATTGTCCATTTTATTTAGATAACACTTCTCATTACTCAGCCCAGCAGAGCTCGACCGTTCAGCACCACATTCCAAAAAATAATCATTGAACAAAGATGCAACCCTTACTGGATCAGAAACATTAGCATTTCCATCAGTTATCTCAATTCTTTGCTCACTACAGTTCGACAGAGCCAATTCTTCCCCGACAACAGACCATGCTCCGTTTTTCTCGATCACAATCATTACTACCATCTTGATCCTGTCTCATCACCCCATTTTTATTTTGGGCTTTGTCAGTTTGGGCAGATGATTTTCTTTTACTATAATTTGCATCTATATTTTCATTTTCCTTATAAGACATAGCTAATTTTCCAGTTTGGCTGAAAACATTGAAACAGTTTTCTACTTTTATTGCACCACACTCGAAAGATGAATCAATTATAGTGTCACCTGGTGAACAGAAATTTCTTAATTCTTCTGTCTCAATTAACAGAGATTTATTCTCGGCTCTCAATAAGATATTTTCTGCCTCCAGAACTTCTATTGTTGTCAACATTCTCGCATTGTTTTCACTTATGTTTTTCATTTTCCTGTTTCAATAAGGTTTGATATTGAAGGGCCGTTTCAAGTTCATCAATCTTCGCCTGGAGAGACTCTAACAAGGACTTTTTCCTCCAACTCTATCTGTAAGCTCATAGAATGTGCAATTATGTCATCTATTTGTTTTTGGAGTTCAACTTCGCTTAGAGATTCATTTATTAATGACAACCAAGGTGATGGAGAATCTCCACGATAAGAAGGTGTCTCCACCTCTGCATTTTTTATTGTTGTCTTGTCAGATTCACCTCCTTCTGAGGGGGTTGAGAATTACTGGTGGCTAACATAGTTTGTTGATCATCATTTTTTTTTACATTCAAAGTAGGTTGTGGAATTCAACACACCATTTTTTACCCCAGGAGATTTCAAAAAAGAATGAGATTGAATACCATCAGTTCTCACAACTTTACACTCGCTTGAATCTGTTATTACCGTAGCTGGACATGACCGGACCAGACACCTTGTACCCCTGTGGTGGGACCAAATTACAAAATAAATATGTCCCAAATGGTACACCCTGGTGTGGAACTCAAACTACAAAATATATCCCTGGTTATAAAAAATTATTGGTAGGATAGATATCTTGATAGATTGTGAATGGGAGATGCTGCTGAGTGGGAAATCGGTTCGAGAAAGTTCAGGTTCTAATGAGAAAATATTTTTTATGCAGTAGCAAGATGGAGAACAATAAAAATAATGAAGTTTTATTCAGTGAAAACATTCAAAACTTAGATGAAGAATCTCAAGATTTAGACCTAACCTTAAACAATGACTCAAACGATAGTGTAGCTGTAAGTGAAAACATTTCAAATGTAACAATTCATGAGGAAGTAGTAGAAATATCAAATGAAACAAGTATGGTAGGAGCTAAAAATGATCTAAATCTTATAGTGTTCCTAACACAAATGTTTGATAGACAAGATGCTAGGTTTGATGAGCAAAATGCTAAGATTGATAATTTGAAACAAGATCAAAGTGCTAGGTTTGATGATATGAAGCAAGAATTTGCTAGCATAAGACTAGTGCAGGTTAGTATAAACCTCTATTAATAGATACACATGAAACTTTGATTGATAATCATGAAGATGAAAGCAATTGAAGCAGGATGATAGTAGTGTTGAGATACAAGATCAATTAGGTATTTCAAGTTTCAGATAATGTAGGCCTAGTACTGTTATTGAAAAAGTAAATCCTAGTGAGATAGTAGAATTGAGTAATGTAGTAGGTAGGGAGTTGTCTTTATTGAAAGTCAACAGTAAAGAAAGTAGTATTGCCAAATTGAAAGTTAGGAAAACAGTAAATAAACTGAATGTTTACATGAGACAGGTTTCTGTAGAGGTTAGGAACAATGTAAACAAAATGAATCTTGCTGTGTATCAAGTTGATGAATTCAACTTTCAACTAAAAATTGAAAAAGTGTATGGTATGCAAAGCATTATCTAGTGAACATGACTGATTTTTGTAAGCAAAATGGCTTTGTTAAAACAAATGAACCCATGAATAAAATCATGTTCTTGAAGAAAACAAAGCACAAAGTCACCATTGATGTGTTAGTATTCAAAGGTTGTTTCAAGTTGCTTACTTACAAGATGATGACTGTGAATCACATGATGAAAGGGTATTCCCTGGCACTATGTTATGATTAGGAATCCTGTGTTATGCCGGGATTCAGAATAGCATAATTGCTATGCAGTGTATGGTATATGGTAAGAGTCCATAATTGTGTCTTTTTTCTTTACTGTAGCCTATTTTTCTTGACCCTTAATCGTTTCAAATTTCGATTCTTTCCTGTCTTTGTGTAATGTTCAGTAAATTTCTTCTATGATGCATATCTTAACCAATCTTGTCCATAGTCATTTAAATTTGTATTTTTTCTGAAATAATTTTTGAAAGTTAAAATAGTAGCTTATTTTCCTAATCTTTAAATTGTTGATAAAACTTAACTTATCTAAAATCTATCTATTGTAGTGTAAATAATTGTTTGCTTGCGGTATATTTTTTCATCATATATTACATATTTTAATTATGTCTATTTTTTGTCAGGTATCATATTAGGTAACTAGGTTTTACAGAGCAAATTATGTCCATTTTCTCATCTTTCATTGCATATCGTGCCATAAGCCATATGAAATTAGGTATAGTCTTCTTCTGGGCTTTTAACCCATTTTGCATTTTATATTTTTTTTGCTGTCGATACTTTGGATTTTTGGTAGACAAGTAGGTGTGATTCTTTTAGAGGTGTGGGCGTGAACCACATATGGCTGGACTCGATTATCTGACCTACTTGTTTGCGATATAAAAACCTTAAGACTGCAACATCAAATGTTTGTAAAAACTTTTGCATACTTTGTTTTTGTGGTCCGATACTAGAGTCTGCTATCACATTGCCTTACAGGCATCTAGGAACTCTCCACCAGTCACAATAATCAAAATATTTTTTCCTTCACCAGTTGTTTTTGTGGGAGTGATAGCTCACAGTAATAAAAAATAAGAGTCATACTTGGAATCTACAAAATTCCATAGTAGTATATTTTATTAAATATACTTCCTCATGAAAGTTTAGTACTGACATGTAGGATAGGCTCTAATTAATCTTTCTCTTCCTTGTATTATTCAGGAAATTTATTTACTCAACTTTTCTTTTTCTCTTATTTGTATTTTTTAGGGAACTTATTTACCTATTATCCATCTTGATCGTCTTTGTATTGTAATCTTGAAATGGTTTGTACTTATTATACAGTCTTCAAATTCTGAAATTATTTAAAAAATAAATGGTTCAATTTAGAACATGCTGAAACTTAATCTTATGTATAAATTCTTTTGTTAATAATAAAACTTCAAAATTTGAAAGTATTAATGAATTGTGTCGCCATATATATGAGATGTTCAATATAAATGAAATTTAACTTGAATAATGTTTTCATTAAATAAAAAACGTATTGTCATATTATTAATTGAAATGAGTTAAAGATAAAAATTTCTCTAAAGTTTTTGTAATTGATGTCTTTTTCTAAATTTTAAAAAATTTTATGTTTATTCTATAAATTTTGATATGATTGATTATCGTTTGAAATGGATGCTGGAGTGTATGTAGATATTTTAGGGGTTTGTTGATTAGAATTTTGCTGGTATGTGATTGTTTTTTGAGATGGAAACCCATTATTGCCTAAAGAAGGAATAACAGAGGTTATGACTTAGAGAGGCAGTAATGAGATAATATTTTTGTGTTGATTACTTATGTTGATTGCCATAGATGCAAAATAATGATTAATAATGTTGATTGCCATAGATGCAGATGATACTTATGAATATCGATTGCCTTTGAAGCAAAATATTATTGATGTTTTGAATGATTTCTTGTTTAATGATTGATAGTAAAGTTTTGTCATGAAATGTAGTTTGTGTTTAGAACATTGAAAAGTTGAAATAAACTATAGTATCCAACAAACGATGATTAATAATATTGAATAATTTGCTTTTCATAAAATATTTGAACAGTGAATAAATGGAAATGAAATTATTTTTTATTGAAATTTTTTAATTGATGTCTCCATTGAGTTTAAGGAAATTTCACAATTTATGTATGCTGACTGTATAATAAGATGTTAACAAATTTCATTTTTATATTGATTATATACTTGTAAATAATTTTCATGGTATTAGATTGTATGGTAGCCTAATCAAAATTTCTTTTAGTTTATAAGCATTTAAGATAACAGGTACAGCATGGACATTAACATCAAAATAATTATCACGTGAATCTCGAAATCAACAACAAGTGAATGCCATGAAGAGTGTTAAGAACATTTGGGTGATTTTTGAACTAGTGTGACTCATTAATTGACTATCAACGCCAATATCTACGCTGATATCTATACAAATGCCAATGTCAATATTTACTCTGATATCTACACCAATGCCTACGCCAATATCGATGCTGATGCCTATGCCAATATCAACGCCAATATCTGCTCTGATGTCTACACCAATGCCAACGCCAATATCTATGTTGATGTCTATGCCGATGCCAATGCCAATATCTACGTTGATGTCTACGCCGATGCCTGCGCCGATGCCAATGCCTGCGCCAATGTTGATGCCAATGCCTACAACAATGCCAACGCCAATGCCGACACCAATGCATACGCCAATGACAATGCCAATGCCTATTGCTGACCATGTAACTCAAACTTCAACACTACCACATTACCTGGAGGTAATTGCCATCTATGTTCACATTCACAACTTTGAATTCAGAATAACAGTCACAGTATCATGAAAGAATTGTTTCAAAAAATCCTCTCCTAAATTATTCCTGTATGCAGAACTCTAAACCTTGAATGCTGAAAATATCAAAAAACCAAACCTTACCTAAATTAATCCTCACCTAAGTTAATCCTGTATGCAGCATCTATCTCTTTTCCAAAAAACAAATTACATTGTCATTTCAAGCCTGAAATGTACATTGTATAATTATATGATACAAAATTTACGTGACTCTGTATTGAGTTTGGTATGCAGCCGTCTACTACAAGCATGAGGCAATGCTAACTGAGATGTCACCTGTATCGAGTTTGGTATGCAGCCATCTACTATAAGCATGAGGCAATGCTAACTGAGATGTCACCTGTATCGAGTTTGGTATGCATCAGTCGACTACAAGTATCAGCCCAACACTACGTGCATCCAGATCACCCCAACACCACGTGCATCCAGATCAGCCCAACACTACGAGTATTCGGATCAGCCCACCTCTGATGTCATCACACTGGAGTCACACTTAACTGAAATTCATACTGAGAGCCTTAATGGACTGTTTTCCAAAATTTGCATCGATAAAATCAACCATGTCAATAGTGAAAGAAATGAGCATTTTTTGATTTATTGAAATTTTATGTGAAAATTAAATGTAACAATTCATCAATTCATTTTAAAAAAAAAATTTTATTCAACATACTAAATTTTTTTTATGCAATAAAAAATTGAATTTTTCATCTATTAAATTATGTGCATTTCAAAAACTATTCTTTATAGATATTAAACTTTCTGTTGAGATATTTTCCTTTAAATTTGCCGTGCTACCAATTTTTCCTAAATCGGTTGGATAGCATTTCACACCAGCTATTAACCTAAGGATAGTTATCGGCTCCAATGTAATAGATTCTTGATAAACTATGAATGGATCTATCGCCTATGAATGAGAAATCCAGTTTTTTCAGAGCAAATGAACTTATAATCTTCAGATGAATTTTGGCAATATACTACACAAATACACAAGAACAATATCTTACAAGCCTAAGCATCTAAAGTCACTATGAGCTAAATACTTATCCAGTTTATATAGTTGAAAAACAGTGGCTATTGGCTTGTATACACAATAACAATATATGGACAAAATAGAACACTAAAACTGTTTAAAACTCAATTTAAAACATTAATAAATCACTTAAACAGAAAATTATTCAGAGAGCACAAAATTACAACACACACAGCCAGCCATTAGTTTCAGAGAGAAGCACAGAAAAGCCTAGCTACCAGGAACAGAGCAAAGCTTCTTCAGTGTCGATGTTACAGACACATCACCAAAAAAAATTATAAATTACAAGTTTAGAATTCACATTTATATTGTTTCTCAATATAAACTTTATTTTGAACTGTTATTTTAAATTTTTATATATCATCTCTATTTAAATAAACCATTTATCTATTAATTCTGTCAACTCAGCCTCGGTGACACCATGGAATATGCAACACAATCATTTACGATAAATTCTCAGTCAAAAAGTTGTCCGTGATCGATTACTCTATTTACTATAACGTTTTATAGATCTCGAATTGAAGATTCGATTCCAATTGAGATAAAATGTAATATTACAAATTATAAAGCTAAATCAAACGTAATTTTGATATTCTATACTTTGAAATATTGTTTGGAAACGTATAACAAATGCTATTGATGAATTTTTATAATAATTTTCAATATTAGAGGATGACATGTAATGTTTTTATAGAAAAATGTTACTGTTCTCGAATTTAATTTCAACAATTTCCATTTGTTTCTATGTAATTTTCTCTTTAAATTTTCAAACAGTAAAATTTTTTATGTCAATTTTACATTCAAAGAAGGTTGGGAAATTCAACACACAATTTTTTACCCCAGGAGATTTCAAAAAAGAATGAGATTGAATACCATCAGTTCTCACAACTTTACACTTGCTTGAATCTGTTATTACCGTAGCTGGACACGACCGGACCAGACACCTTGTAATATTACATTTTTTCTCGATTAAAATCGAATCTTCAATTCGAGATCTATAAAACTTGATAGTAAATATCAGAGTAATCGATATGCAGACAACTTTTTAACTGAGAATTTATCATAAATAATTATGTTGCACATTCCATGGTATCACTGAAACTGAGTTAACAGAATTAACAGATAAATAGATCATTATAAATATAGAGGATATATATGAATTTAAAATAACAGTTTCGAAATAAAGTTTTATTGAGAACAAATGTAAAATGTAAATTCTAAACTTGTAATTCATAATTTTTTGGAATTTAATATCGGTGACGTGTTCATGACTTCGACACTGGTTTTGAGGTGGGGCTTTACTCTGTACTTGTTAGGTCCTCTCTCTAAAAAATGGTGGCTGGCTATATGTTCTAATTTTGTGTTCTCTGAATATTTTTCTATTTTTGTCACCGAGGTGGTGACACCATGGAATATGCAACACAATCATTTACGATAAATTCCCAGTCAAAAAGTTGTCCGTAATCGATTACTCTATTTACTATAACGTTTTATAGATCTCGAATTGAAGATTCAATTCCAATCAAGAAAAAATGTAATATTACAAATACCCCCCTCTTGACATAAAAAATTCTACTGTTTGAAAATTTAAAGAAAAAATTACATTGACCCTAATGGAAAATTTTGAATGGTAAATTCGAGAACAGTAACAATTTTTTTTATAAAAACATTACATGTCAACTATAATTGAAAATTATTATAAAAATTCATCAATAGCATTTGTTATATGTTTCCAAACAATATTTCAAAGTATCAAAATACTTTTGATTTAGCTTTATAATTTAAAGGAAAATATCTCAACAGAAAGTTTAATATGTAAAGAATAGTTTTTTGAAATTGCACATAAATTTAATAGATAGAAAAATTCAATTTTTTATTGCAAAAAAATTAGTATGTTGAATAAAAAATTATTATTAATTTTCTTTTTTTTTAAATGAATTCTTACATTTAATTTTCACATAAAATTTCAATAAATCAAAAAATGTTCATTTCTTTCACTATTGACGCGGTTGATTTTATTGATGCACATTTTGGAAAACAGTCCGTTAAGGCACTCAGTATGATTTTCAGTTAAGTGTGACTCCAGTGTGATGACATTAGTGTTGGGCTGATTCGAATACTCGTAGTGTTGGGCTGATCTGGATGCACGTAGTGTTGGGCTGATACTTGTAGTCGACTGATGCATATCAAACTCGATACAGGTGACATCTCAGTTAGCATTGCCTCATGCTTGTAGTAGACGGCTGCATACCAAACTCAATACAGAGTCACGTAAATTTTGTATCATATAATTATACAATGTACATTTCAGGCTTGAAATGACAATGTAATTTGTTTTTCGGAAAAGAGATAGACGCTGCATACAGGATTAATTTAGGTGAGGATTAATTTAGGTAAGGTTTGGTTTTTTGATATTTTCAGCTTTCAAGGTTTAGAGTTCTGCATACAGGAATAATTTAGGAGAGGATTTTTGAATCAATTCTTTCATGATACTGTGACTGTTATTCTGAATTCAAAGTTGCAAACGTGAACATGGATGGCAATTACCTCCAGGTAATGTAGTAGTGTTGAAGTTTGAGATACAAGGTCAGCAATAAGCATTGGCGTTGTCATTGGCGTATGCTTTGGTGTCGGCATTGGCATCGGCGTTGATATTGGCATTGGCATCAGCATTGGCGCAGGCATTAGCATCGGCATCAGCACAGGCATCGGCGTAGTTATTGGCATAGATATCGACATCAGTGTAGATATTGGCGTAGTTACTGGTGTAGATATTAGTGTAGATATTGGCGTAGTTATTGGCATTGACATTGTTGTAGGCATCAGCGTAGATATTGGTGTAGAAAGTGGTGAAGTTATTGGTGTAGATATTGACATCAGAGCAGATATTGGCGTAGTTATTGGTGTAGATATTAGTGTAGATATTGGCGTAGTTATTGGCATTGGTATTGTGTAGGCATCAGCATAGATATTGGTGTAGATATTGACATCAGAGCAGATATTGGCGTAGTTATTGGTGTAGATATTAGTTTTTTTTTTTTTTTTTTTTTTTTTTTTTTTTTAAGATTACGTCCTAAAGACACCAGTCATGGAGTATAAGACAAGTCATGTTATTACATAATAATTCTAACACTAAGTAGTTCAACCTAGTTTAGGTTTGAAAGGAATTCTTGAACACTATAAAAAGCTCTACCAACTAAATATTTTTTAATTTGTTTTTTGAAAATCTTCAAATCATCATTACTTTTCAAGATTTGAGGTAGCTTGTTATAAAATTTCCTACCAATATAATCTGGTTTTTGTTCAAATAACCTACTATTGTGACCCATTATATGATAATCTGCTCTGTTTCGCGTATTATACTCATGAACATCTGAATTCTGGATCACACCACTCGTTTTCACATGCATTACAACTTCATATACATACAAAGATGGCACAGTTAATAGACCAAGCTTTTTAAATAAAGGCCTACAAGAGTCTAACCTATTCACTTTCTCTATACATCTGAGTGCCTTCTTTTGAATCTTAAACACCCTGTCCATATTTTGTTGAGATGAATTACCCCATACTAAAATAGCATACCTAATATGAGATAGTATAAGTCCATGGTAAGCAGTTAACAGTAGTTTTTTATCATTCAGCCTAGCAAGCTGCCGCAGGACAAATACCCCAGATGATATCTTATTACATATCCTCTCAATGTAAGGATGCCATGTTAATTTCCTGTCCAATAAAATTCCCAAGAATGCTACTTTCTCTTCTTGGTCTAATTCATTTTCCTCTACAAACACATTTATTTCTCTATCCTCTACTGAATTATATTTACTTTTGAATTGTAGGAATTGACATTTCTTACTATTTATTGTTAATTGCCTTTGCTTCAAGAATGGACAATTGACTGTACTCCAATAAAAGCATTTATTTCTAGACTATCTAATAAATAATTGTTAAAGATAAGCGATGTGTCATCAGCAAACAACAGAGCTCTGTGATCTTTTAACTCTTTTGGTAATTGGTTCACATACAACAGAAAGTTGTATTTAGTGTAGATATTGGCGTAGTTATTGGCATTGGTATTGGTGTAGGCATCAGCGTAGATATTGGTGTAGATATTGACATCAGAGCAGATATTGGCGTAGTTATTGGTGTAGATATTAGTGTAGATATTGGCGTTGATATTGGCGTTGACATTGACATCAGAGCAGATATTGGCGTAGTTATTGGTGTAGATATTAGTGTAGTTATTAGTGTAGGCATCAGCGTAGATATTGGTGTAGATATTGGCGTAGTTATTAGTGTAGATATTAGTGTAGATATTGGCGTAGTTATTGGTGTTGTTATTCAATTGATGAGTCACACTAGTTCGAAAATCACCCAAATGTTCTTAACACTCTTCATGACGTTCACTTGTTGCTGATTTCGAGATTCACATGATAATTATTTCAATGTTAATGTCTGTGCTGTACCTGTTATCTTAAAATGCTTATAAACTAAAAGGAAAAATTTTGATTAGGCTATCAATACAATCTAATACACATGAAATTATTTTTAAGTATATATCAATATAAAATTGAAATTTGTTAACATCTTATTATACAGTCAGCAATACATAAATTGTGAAATATGGAGATATCAAGTACAATTTCAATAGAAAAGAAAATAATTTCATTTCCATTTATTCATTGTTGAAATATTTTTTAAAAAGCAAATTATTCAATATTATTAATCATCGTTTGTTGGATACTATAGTTTATTTCGACTTTTCAATGTTCTAAACACAAACTACATTTCATGACAAAACTTTACTATCAATCATTAAACAAGAAATCATTCAAAACATCAATAATATTTTGCTTCAAAGGCAATCAATATTCATAAGTAAACAGCATCTATGGCAATCAACATTATTAATCATTATTTTGCATCTATGGCAATCAACATTATTAATCAACACAAAAATATTACCGGTATCTCATTACTGCCTCTCTAAGTCATAATCTCTGTTATTCCTTCTTTAGGCAATAATGGGTTTCCATCTCAAAAAACAATCACATACCAGCAAAATTCTAATCAACAAACCCACTAAAAATTCTACATACACTCCAGCATCCATTTCAAACGATAATCAATCATATCAAAATTTATAGAACAAACAGTTTTTAAAAATTTAGAAAAAGACATCAATTACAAAAACTTTAGAGAAATTTTTAACCTTTAACTCATTTCAATTGATAATATAACAAAATGTTTTTATTCAATGAAAACATTATTATTCAAGTTAACTTTCATAATACATCTCATATATATGGCTACACAATTCATTAATACTTTCAATTTTAAAGTTTATTTATTATAACAAGAGAATTTATACATAAGAATAGATTTCAGCATGTTCTAAATTGAACCATTTATTTTAAATAATTTTATAATTTAAAGACTGTATAATAAATACAAACATTTCAAGATTACAATACAAAGATGATCAAGATGGATAATGGGTAAATAAGTTCCTAAAAAATACAAACAAGAGAAAAAGAAAATTGGGTAAATAAATTTCCTAATACAAAGAAGAGAAAGATTAATTAGAGCCTATCCTACATGTCAGTACTGAACTTTCATAAGGAAGTATATTTAATAAAAATATACTGAAAATGAGAAAATGGGACATAATTTTGCTCTGAAAAACCTAATTACCTAATATGATACCTGACAAGAAAAAATAGACATAATTAAAATATGTAATACATGATGAAAAAATATACCGCAAGCAAACAATTATTTACACTACAATGGATAGATTTAGAAAAGTTAAGTTTTATCAACAATTTAAAGATTAGGAAAATAAGCTTTTAACGAAAAGAAGATTTTAACTTCCAAAATTATTTCAGAAGAATACAAATTTAAACGACTATGGACAAGATTGGTTAAGATATGCATCATAGAAGAATTTTACTGAACATTACACAAAGACAGGAAAGAATCGAAATTTGAGAAGATTAAGGGCCAAGAAAAATAGGCTACAGGAAAGAAAAAAGATACAATTATGGACTCTTACCATACGTAGTATTTACGGTCATTGCTATTCTGAATCCCGGCATGACACAGGATTCCTAATCATTGTGTGCTTTCTGATGGTATTTCTTCATCATATATTGATTGACTCTCACAATTTCACCTGTACTTATCTCTTCAAGTTTGAAACACCCTTTATTGAGATCATCTCTTACTATGTAAGGTCCACGATATTTAGGACACAGCTTGGCAGAAAACTTCTTCAGCTTGCTCGACAAAATGTAATTTCGAATTACAACTAGATCATCAACCTTGAATTTATACTTGGGTTTATTAGGTATGCATATTCTGTTTGAATCTTCTGATGACACCTCTATTCTTTATTCTGTACAGTATTCGTTTGTTTCTGATACCTTCTTCAAGTTCAAACTTATTTTCTACAGGATATTTTATATACTTAAAAACAAGATGTGCCAATTTATGATTCATCATAAGCTCCATGGGTATGTGACCAGTTGATTCATGAAAATTGTTGTTGATGACAAATTCAACCTTATCAATATACTTGTACCAAATATTATGCTTATTTACAGGAACGTAAGTTCTCAATATGCGATTGACCTCTTTTCAATGGTCTTTCACTAAGATTTGCCTGGGGATGATAAACTGAAATGTAGTAATATTTTATACCTAATCTTTCCATAGATTCTTTCCACAATCTGCTTTGAAAACAAGTACCATTATCACTGATTATATATTCAAATTTACCAAATTCATTTACAATTTTTCAACAACTTTTACTAAATTATGAGCGTTAGCCTTAACTATAGGATACAACTTTGTAAACTTAGTAAAGCCATCATGAATAATGCACATCCATTTGTACTTGCCACCTGGTATTCTCCATACATCACATGAACACTTTGTGATGTTTTTTCTCAGAAATTTGGTATGCATTTCTAATCATTTCTTTTCATTTGATGTCTTTACAAGTTGACAATACTTACAGTATCTTATAGTTTTGGTAACAAGTCTGTAACAATCTTTTATGTAAAAGGTTCCTTCTTCAATAAATTTGCATGTTTTTGATATACCTACATGACCTAATCTTTTATGTAATTCAATTATCAATTCTTCATACAGTGCTGAAGGCACACAAACTTTCCAAAAACTATTCTTTCCAGATTTTCTAGTGAACAAAAATCATCATTTACTTTAAAAAATTTGTTGATATTCAATTACCTGTCTCTAACTTTTCTCTTACATTTTTTAACCAAACATCATCTTTTTGATTTTTTTGATCTTCTTTACTATTTCGATTAACTTGTTATCACTCTTAATGATATTTAATACCTTGAATTCATTTGAATTTCGATTTTCTAAATTACCTTCATAATCAGTTCTAGAAATGATATCTGGCACAATGTTTATCCTTTCCTGCTACAAATTCCCACTCAATATTAAAATTCTGTAATGCAAGAATCCATCTTCCCAAACGACCATGTCCTATTTTACATTTTTTTAAAAAGGTCAAAGCTTTATGATCTGTACGGACAACTATTTTTTGATTACCAAAATAATTTGAAGTTTCATCAAGCCAAATAATACAGCTAGACATCCTTTCTCACATATGTGTAATTTTATTCAGATTTCGTTAAGCTTCTGCTAGCATATTATGCAATGACACAGTGTTCCTTATCTTCACCTTCCTGAAATAAATCAGCTGCAATTCTACATCACTGGCATCAGTGGCCAAAATGAAATTTTTTGAACTGGCCTTGAGTGAGATCAAAACTGCTAATGTAGTTGCACTTATTGAAACGAATGATCAAGTTATCTATTGGTTCAGTTTTCTGTAAAATCCCTTATTATGTACTTATGTATTTTCTCTTCCATCTAAACATAATCGAATTTCATTATTTGGCTTTTTCACTACTACCATAGGGCTTGTATATTCAGAGCTACCTGGTTCAATGATTTTCTGATCTAACATTTTCTTCAATTCTTTCTTGACTTGATCTCTATACTGATATGGAATCGGATAACTCTTCTTATCTAATTTCACATCATCTTTCATTTTAAGTTGACATAAATAGTTTTTGCAGATCCAGGACTATCAGAGAAAATATCTTTGTTATTTTCAAATACTTCAATTAATTTGTTTACCAATTCAGGAGATTCATCGCTTAGCTGTAATCTTAAATTATCAATCTGCTGATTCCATAAAGTATCAAACGTTTCTTGGTCTCTTACTATGTTAACATGAAAAAGTCTATTGTACTTCAAGTATCCTTTTTTATAAATGGAAAACACAATCTTTCAATGATATCATATTTTGATTAAATCAATAATTGCTCCAGCATCTTTTAAGAAATCACAACCCACCAAAATATCTACATTAAATCTTGAACTATAAGAAAAACTATTGGCAATTCTAACTTACCAAAAAATAGGCCTACCTCTAACATAATCTGTTTATTTATCTTCTTATGTCTCATACCAGTAGCTACAACTATACTTACATTAGGAGCTGGTACTAAGTTCAACTTGAGATTGTTTTTCTTCATTTCATCGACAAGTTTCTCATCTATTACATTTACCTCAGAGCCAGTGTCAATAATCATTTGATATTTCTTATTGAAAATTGTACTTCTATTTCTGCTAAATCATATCCAGTAGGTGGAGTATTCTCTTGTTCCTTCATAGTTCATTAAAAATACAACCTATCATGTATTGTTCTTCTTGACAAACAGTTTCATATTTACGCATATCTTCATCTACCTGAATTTCTGGAGTATGTACCATATTAACGCTTGATGCTTTAATATGACTTTCTTGATAACTAGGCATTACTTCATTACTTAAATTCTTACAACTATTTTCTTGCACATGAATTTGACTGATAATTCTGGCTTTCTTCTTCAAACCTGTTTGAAGTTTCAGTTTCAAAATTTATTTTATTCATGTCTACAGCTATATCAAAATTTGACCTTTCCTTAACTGGGAGAGCAGGGCTGTCGTTTCGTCGTCCCATTATTAGTTTAAAGGAGCATTATGTCTTGGACGATTTGCATTTGTCTGATTTGAAGTTTGAGCAGGCATATAACCTGGCGGTGGGAAGCTGAAATCTAACTGGTAGTTGTTAGCTGGTCGATTTGGATTTGATTGATTTGAATTCACAAGTTGATGATTTCTATTATCTCTGAAATTATGCTGAAAATTTTGATCTCTATGACCATTATGTTTGGTCCATTTTGGTACCGTCGATTTTGGAAATAATTCCTACCTCCTTGATACTGCTTATTATTATCATGAAACATCACACCATTTGAATTCTGAGACCTATTTCTATCATCCCTATGTTCACTCTGATGAAAACTTATTGTTTTATTTTGACCTCCAGCTTGAGCATTGTTATGATCACGGGGCATTTGTCTGTTTACTTTGTAAGTGTCAGTATTGTCAAACTCATCAACAAACAAATAAACTCATCACTAGTCTTAATGTTACGAATAATAGCAGCTGTAGATATGGTTTCATCAAAATGACCTTTCAAAAACTTGAAAATAGTATCTTTATCTAAGGCTGGAATTAGATTCTTAGCAATGTTGAAACGAGAAATATAATACTCAGTAAGATTCTTAGATAAGTTTGGCTTATATTTTCCAAATCTCAAATCATTTCTAGCAGATGACTGAATGTCGTCTGACCACATTCTAGCAATGAATTTCTCTTTAAATTCTTCAAAGTTTTTACATCAAAACGGATGAAAATCCACCAATCACGATGAGCAAATTTGAATTAAAATTGTTTTCCAAAATACCCTTAATTTTGATCCAGTTGTGATTTCATTTCTCTCAAGATACTCGGTCAAGTTTACTAAGAAATGCATTGGATTCTTTTTGTCAATTTGCATTTGGAATTCAAACCTATCGAAATTACTATTGTTACCAGTATGATACACATCGGTTTGTTGACATGTTAATTTTATTTATGTTTTTTCTAACCTCAGTTATAGCAGCTGTATTTTCTTGACAATCTATTTTCAAAGAGGATAATACCTTGATTTCCTTGTCTACTTTTTCGTTTAATTCTACAACCTCTTTTTCAACATGCTTAATACTTTCATTATTTTCTGCATTGATAGTATTTTGTGTCATATTTTGTTGCTCAACTATGATCTTATTTTTATTTACTCTTTCATTAACCTCATTGACCCTATCAGAAACTTGAATGATTTTGTTTTGCATTGATTTTTCTACATCTAACATTGATGTTTCAAGATCATTAGTTTTCTGCTGTAGATGACCTATTTCTTTGTGATTTTTACTTAATGTATCATTTATCTCTTTTATTTCCCGCTTTGTACTAACCTGATCTAGTCTTATGCTAGCAAATTCTTGCTTCATATCATCAAACCTAGCATTTTGATCTGTTTCAAATTATCAATCTTAGCATTTTGCTCATCAATCTTAGCATTTTGCTCATCAACCTTTGTGTTAGGAATGCTATAAGATTTATATCATTTTTACCTCCTACCATACTTGTTTCATTTGATATTTCTACTACTTTCTCATGAATTGTTACATTTGAAACGTTTTCACTTACAGCTACACTATCGTTTGAGTCATTGTTTAAGGTTAGGTCTAAATCTTGTGATTCTTCATCTAAGTTTTGAATGTTTTCACTGGATAAACTTCATTATTTTTATTGTTCTCCATCTTGCTACTGCGTAAAAAATATTTTTCATTAGAACCTGAACTTTCTCGAACCGATTTCCCACTCAGCAGCATCTCCCATTCATAATTCATCAAGAATCTATCCTACCAATAATTTTTTATAACCAGGATTATTTTGTAGTTTTGAGTCCCACACCAGGGCGTACCATTTGCCGTGCTACCCATTTTCCCTAAATCGGTGGATAGCATTTCACACCTATTAACCTAAGGATAGTTGGCTCCAATGTAATAGATTCTTGATAAACTATGAATGGATCTATCGCCTATGAATGAGAAATCCAGTTTTCAGAGCAAATGAACTTATAATCTTCAGATGAATTTTGGCAATCTACACCAATACACAAAGAACAATATCTTACAAGCCTAAGCATCTAAAGTCACTACGAGCTAAATACTTTGTAATATTAATTTTTTTCTCACATTTGAATCGAATCTTCAATTCGAGATCTATGGAACTTTATAGTAAATCAGAATCATCAATAGACGGACAAACTTTTTGATGGAGAATTATTATCGTGAATGTTTGTTGCATTGTTCCATGGTGTCACCGAGGCAGGGTTAACAAAATTACTAGATAAATGGTTTATT
>NW_024091106.1:0-20942 GCF_014356525.2 Nilaparvata lugens | reverse complement strand
TTTCAAAGTTATGTATCATAACTGAAATTTGATGAAAAAATGAAAAATTCCTTCTCGAGTGTATTTTAGCCCATATTTAAATACACAGAAAAATGACCAATTTCTCTCTTCAAAACTGTGAATCTCGGTAAAGCGAAATGATAAAAAATGGTACTTTGTTTTGATTTGAAGAACAGAAACTCCTCTTTCATGAGAGGTTAATTAATTTTGTTGAAATATAATAGTGAAGTGAGATTTTGTTCTTCAAATCAAGACCAAGTACCATTTTTATCATTTCGGCGACCAGGAGAACCTTGGTTAATAATTTTTCGGCCAATGGTGGTGGATTTCCGCGAGTAAACCAGCTTGTCGTGTGCGTGAAGTGACCTATAGTGAGGTCCACATTATAATGACAGGGGATAAAGATAGAAGAAAAGCGATGCCGATTCTCTGCATTAATTAATTATATTTCTACACTTTCAAAAACATAATTGGCATCGTTGTGGACCTGGAAAAGGATAGTACTACCGGCTTTGTCAAATGATAGACAAGGATAGCAAAACCAAAGTTGAACAAATACTGTCATTATAAAGTGGACCTCACTATAGTTTGTCGTCGTCCCAATTTGACGAAATAGCCCAATTTGTCCCATTTTTTTTTTTTGGTTGTGGTAGCTTTAAGGGCTGGCGGTTCTCCGCAACCTCCCTTGATCAAAAGGGAGAAATATTTGAAATTCAACTTTACAACAAAAAATAAATATTTCATTTTCAATTTTTTAATATTTTCTTCGAATTCTTGTTATTTCATTTCTTCACAAATAATTGAATAATTATTCAAGTCCTCCATGAAAATAAATGACGCGGGAAATCTCTCAGCTGATCATGAGTTTAACTTCAATATTGAGGTTATGTTCAATTTTTGAAAGTGCATTCTGCAAAGTAAATTATAAAACATTTTCTCAATTTTGTTTTTAATTTTTTCACTTTTTCCAAAAATTTTTAAAAAAAAAATTATATAAGAAATAACCTCGTGTACAGACTTTTGAAAATAATCGATTATCAAAATGAGTCTCTGGGTAGATAAGTATAGACCCACTAACTTAAATAAATTGGACTACCATAAAACGCAAGCCGCTTATTTGAAAAATTTGGTGAGTAGATGCCTTATTTAATTAATATTAAAGATAATTGAAAATTTTATGCGGAAAAAATGAATTAGGCCTAGCTTAAGGACCAAGTAGCCGTCTGATCGGTCTGATAGGCTATCCTGAGAGTTTTTTCTGAAATGTTCACCTTCTTACAGCTAGGCTGGTGCATGTCTCTTAACTAAAGATCATAATTGATTTTACTGTAGAACATAACAAAATATTCGTTTATCAAATGCTTCCAGGGGATCAAAGGCCTCAGTCATCATAGAATAAATATTATTCTATAGAGTGTCAAGCAGACATTCTACTACTACTACAGCTTGACTACTCCAGCTTAGTGACTACTCCAGCTTGACTACTCCAGCTTAGTGACTACTCCAGCTTAGTCTAGTATTCAGAATAAAGCTTAAAAGCTCTACTTCTGTAATGTTATTGAGCTGGCTCCACCCAAGACTGCATGTAATTTCCTGAGTTTTGGTCTAATTCAAAATCAGCTTGTTGTTGGTCAATCACTGCTTGGTCTCTTCAAGAATACCAGCTGCTACTGTTTTAGACAGATGTGGTGCTCTGCCTGTTGCACAGTTGTTGGCATCGTTAGCAAACATGAGGATGTTTCCCATAGATTCTACGTCAATGATCATTAACAGGAACAAAAAGGTGCATATGACTGAACCCTGAGGCACTCCATGGTGATCTTCATCGAACCTGAGTCTGCTTTATCCAGAGTGGGTATGCTTCCTCTCAGTTAGGTAGGCTAGGATCTGAAGTGGGGAGAACTGGACCATACTTCGTAAACAACCGGGTTCTAAAGCAGTATATCATGTGATACACACTCGAAGCCTTACTCAGGTCCGCCAATGCCAGTTTGAGTCATCTGTCTCAAAAGGAGTACAGAATCTGCTGTACCAGCTGGGATACTGCGGTGATGGTTGATTTCCCCTGTTGTCGAAATCCGTGTTGTGCATCTGCAAATAATTCACCAATCTCAAAGTATCCAAATATCCAAAGTCGTAATCAGGGCCAGGTTTTCCTGGATAGATCGTGTCAATTAAACATGGTACATAAAACTATAGGCAGCGTCACAGTCCAGCAAAGCTTACGCCGAAAAAAATCCTCTAACCGGTAGAAGCTCCTTCCAACAAGCCACTTTGACAATGAGCTTCTGAACACATTGACTGGGCGTGCCCTTACCGAGTTCGGCAGGCAGTTGAACATTTGCACCGTCAAAACAGGGAAAACTGTCCTTCACTCTTGACAGGCGACAGCGCGGCACATCCAAGTCAACCCCCTTCGAGTTCCATGTGAGTGCACTTCCTCCCTTCTAGCAAACGTGTTTCTCCTGACGTGTAGGAGCGATGACAATATGTACATGCCATGAACTGTATGGATGCCCAAACGTTGGAATATGGGCTGACAGTGGGCATCATACTCGCTAACAAATTCATTAAACGAAGTGCCTTTTTCTGGAGCAGGAGTATGTCCTTCACATGCGCCGAATGTCCCCATATCAAGATGCCATACTGTATGTGGCTGGCAAATACTGCATGGTACAGCATCAACAGGCGTTCAACAGTGAGTAGTCTTCTCATCTTCCGAAGCAGATAAATCGCTCTTGAGAGCCTCTTGCAGACTTTGGAAATATGATACTCCCATGATAATTTTATATCAACACAAAAACCGAGTAAGGAAACAGGTTCAGCATCAGCATCAAGAATCTCTGTTCTACAATCCCCTGAGTCTTGGTCTCATTCAATTTCAGCTTGTTATTGGAGAACCAATTCTTAGCCTCAGAAAAGAGCTCCTGTGCTTCGAATTTGGCATCATGGGGCCGTCTGCCCTGACCAATGATGGTGGTGTCATCAGCAAAAAGCAAGCTGGAACCATCCAACTAAATATCATATGTAGTAGGCCTATATGTTGAATATTATATGTAGCTGTATTGCATCACATCACCAATATAGGTATTTACTATTAGTATACCGGTATTGCACACCAGTGGTTTCTGTGTATCAAGCAAACTGATACCCCAGTGTTGTCCGTTGTCCCAGCGGTGGCCCGGACACCAAAACCTGTTATCTTATGTGAAATTTACGTAATTATACTGTCCTAAAAGTAATTTCTGGACTATTTATGAGGACAAATCAGGAATATAAAATATTATATCTAACGTTCTATTGATTGCTTCGTACTATTTATTATTATTCATTTGTGGATCGGAATAGACTTTTTCGTCTCTTACACGAATTTGCTTTGATTGAGGTTGTAATCCCTATCAATAGCTTTCTATTTGAATGTTTTCCTATTAATCGATTAACTACTGAATGGTGAATTGTTCTAGGTTCAACAAGGAGACTTTCCACATCTACTCTTCTATGGACCTTCAGGTGCCGGGAAAAAGACACGCATTATGGCACTACTCAGAGAACTGTATGGCTCGGGAGTAGAACGATTAAGAATGGAGCATATGAACTTCCAGGTACCTATTATTAATGCAAAGATCTCTGTCCCTCCTATAATTCGATCAACCTGGCCAATAAGTGGAATACATAGAAGTTACAGTCGAATAGATTAAATCAGAAACAAATGTCAGACATGACTTTTTAAACAATAATTTTCAATTTTTATCCTTGCAGACTCCATCAAACAAGAAGATCGAAATAATGACAGTGTCCAGTAACTATCATATAGAGGTGAATCCAAGTGATGCCGGAATCTATGATAGGATCGTAATTATGGATCTGATTAAGGGTGCTGCACAAACCCATCAGTTGGATGCCAGTGGTCAGCGTGATTTCAAAGGTACAAACATTTTTACAAATTTTATTACTTTCTAAATTATAAAAGTAAACGTTCAAAAGTTAATTGTTGAACGTGTTCTTGCAGGCTTTATTTGAAAGAAAAGAATTTCTGATGGTTGCAGCTATTCATTTATAAATTTAATATAGCAAGCTTCCCCGCCTCATAGTCGTTGTCTGCTGGATATGGGAATGATAATATTCAATGCACTCTCATCTCACAGCAGATAAATTGAGAGCTTCAGGGAGTTCAATGTATATTATGCGAAAATTTGTTGTGTTATCTTGTCTGTTGTGTTTGGTAGATGGACATCGGACATGTGAAAATTTACGTTGTTACCAGCCTTATTCCGCATCTATATGTTGGTCCAGCCTGCAATGTGACCAGTGCCCAATGAAGGCCAGCGCTGGCTGAACCACCCATCCACCCACTGGCGTTGGCCGACATTGGCCTTCGTTGGACCAACATGTGCTTGCGGCATTAGATTTGTAATAGATTTCTCGTTGCGTTTGCGTTCAGTTATCCTGCTGACGGAAGTTGACGGCGGCTAAGATTTGTATTAAGCTTTACGTTGCGTTTGCGTTCAGTTATCCTGCTGACGGAAGTGGACCGGCTGACAAAGGACGCACAACACGCTCTGCGTAGAACGATGGAGAAGTACGTGGCGACGTGTCGACTGATTCTGTGCGCCAACTCCACCTCCCAGGTCATCCCCGCCATTCGCTCGCGGTGTCTGGGCGTGCGGGTGCCCGCGCCCACTCACGCCGAAATCGTTGCTGTGCTACAGGTGAGTTAGGGTTCCGGTTCGTCAAGATCTCAATTCATCGAGCATCCATTTCATAAGTAAATCCTTAAAAAGGCTTATTCTGAGCATTTGTTGAGATACTGAGGGAAATTTAGTTATTCAGTTCGTCAAGACTCATGGCATTAAGTTGCAGGCTGGTATTAGTTTTGTCTATAGTGAGGTCCACGTTATAATGGCAGTATTTGATTAACATTGGCGTTGCTATCCTTGTCTATCACCCTTGTATCATATTCCTATAGTAAGGTCCAAGCTAAAAATGGCAGTATTTGGTTAACATTGGTTTTGCTACCCTTGTCTATCATTTGACAAATTAGATAGCGCTATCCAGCTCTGCAGCTTTGCCTGATAGTTTTTCAACAACTTAGAAATATAATTAGTTAACAAAATATATCTCAAGTATGAAAATTTATTATTAAATCATTGAAAAATCTGTTTTCTCAACGATTAAAATATAATTGATTATTAACATCAAGAATGAACAGTAAAATATTACATGAGATATACCGGTATCAGCTGTCCTCTAGAAGGCAGTGGTAACGCTGTTCTCCAATCTTCCTCCACTGCCATTATAACGTGGACCTCACTATAGCTTGCCGAAGTTCGGCTGGCTCCTTCTCCAAGCTCGAGCTTGCTGTAGTGGGGAAGTAGTTCCCGATGCTTTCATTTAGTAAAATGATTTCATTATCAGGACTACAATGTAAGTTTATATAGTTCAATGATTTTTGGTAATTCATGAAGCATAAGCAAATAAAATAAAAAATAAATGTATGTTCGATATTTCTGGATTGGTAGGTAGGTCATAGATCAAAGATGGATAGATTCAGTTTGTACTATATCTCCCTATTGATACAGTCGTATTCTTCTAACAAAATAAGATAAGGACAGTAGAAATGAAGTGCCATAGAAAAAGTGTTGGAAAGACAAGAAGGGATAGAGTAAGGAATACTAGAATAAGGGAAGAAGTGGACATGAGAGATGTCAGTGAAAGGATAGAAATGAGGCAGTTGGGCTGGTATGGACATGTACAGCGAATGGAGGATGATTGCAAAACAAAACAGTATGTTAATGTGAGAGTGCAAGGAAGGAGAGCAGTGGGACGTCCAAGGTATTCATATGAGGAGATAGGACGGAGAAGAGGGAAGACTGTTCCACAGATGAAGAGAAAGGCGTTGGATAGGGAATCATGGAGGAAATGGACTGAGGCTACCCCAACGCTCTTAAGGCATACTGGGGAGAGACAAAGAAGAGAAGTATTCTTCTAACAAATACATGTGAAGATAACTGTAGGTGTATGTAGTGAGATTCTCGTTATGAAGTCATCACCTGATAAACATTAGTTTGCTATCCTTGTCTGTCATTAGGAAAAGCAGATAGCTTTATCCTTTTCTAGCTCCGCACCTTTGCCAAATTGTTCGCATGTCGTGCAGAAGTATAATGAATTATTACCAGAATATTCAATCTCATTTACGGTCAATTAATTGCATTCAAGACAATTAGATAATTGAAACCTTTTCTACAGTACTTATCCAATACAAATGTTTTAATCGAGTTTTGTTTAGTACTAATTTTTGTTGTTGTTGTTTGCTACTTGTTTAATGCATTTTCATGTGGAATCCATGGTGTGAATTTTTCAGAACGTGTGCAAAAAAGAAGGCGTGCCCCTGCCTGATGAGTTGGCCGATAGAATTGCTGAAAAAAGCAATCGCAATCTGCGGCGAGCCATACTCATGTGCGAAGCATGCAAGGTCCAACAGTAAGTTCTCTCTTCTTTCATTTTCTTATTAGGATAATTATATTTAAAAATTGATATTCAAGTAAATTCAACGCTGTTTATATCATTGATGTTTCATTCAGAAAGATTCCCAACTATCAATATAATGTGTCTCTGTCAATAACTTAATAACATCATATTTGTCATAAGAATACAAATTCGAGTTTTGTAAAAACATCGATGAATGATACTGATGACTGCAACATCACAAAACTCAATCAATAGAGTATGACAAAATAATTGTTCCATCACGGATATTCATTGAATGATACATATCACTATCAGTGTGAATATGGATTAAAATATTAAGTTTGTTTTTAGGTTCTGCAAAATTATTTCTTTAATATGTGAATATTTCCTATTTTAGTGATAATAATGTGAAATATTTCTTCTATGTTTGGTTTTGACGCATCAAAATTTTAAAAATCTACTTTGTGAAAATAATTAAGGACTGAAAATTTTGTGAAAAGAACAAATACAATACTTAACCTATTTCGGACTATGTGTAACCTTATCGAAATTTGGGAGAGGAATAGCACAATGTTACCTTATTTTTTCTCTCCCTATCATTTTGATGATGTACTTATTCTTCTTCTTACAGCTCAATCGTTTGATTGGTTGGCAGCCTTTCCATCTGCTACTCTCTTCCATTGTTCATAGCACCCAGATCCTTCGTCATTTGTCTTAAGTACTGTAGCCGAATAGATAGTAATTATTCTATCAATCAATAAATAATAAAGTGTACGAGTCAGTTACAGTGGAGATATCATTCCCATGAGTTTGAATGGGACTATTTACACCCAGCCCGGCTGAGCGAGTATGAATAGTCCCATTATAACTAGAGGGAATAATATTTTCACTGTATCGGACAAGTACACTAATTCTGATATGTGTATTATTATGTTAAATTATTTATCCATATTTCAGTTGATGAACGATAATATTGTCATAATATATTGATTGTTTTTTGTGAAGTTGTAGTCATCACAGTTTTATTTTTACAAAAATCGATTTTTCATGCTTATGGTTCATACGATTTTATTGAGTTATGTTGGATGTAACGAAATTCGGCTGCATATGAGTCAATTTATTATTGGATAGTGTTTTTTACAAAAACTCATAAATATGCAGCATATGTCCATATAGTTTACAATAGCTTCAATTACTTTTGAGCCACTCTGTAGCTTCAATTAGAGTCACTCTGCACTATAGCAAATCCAATTGAGTTACTTAAAAAGTCTACAATATAAAGTGCTGGTTGCATAAAAGCCGATTAAATTTTAATCCTAATTAATTTCACAAGAAAATCCTTTTCTGATTGGTTCTCGAGAAATTAATTACGATTAAAATTCAACCGGCTTTTGTGCAACAGGGTCCAAGTCTTGTAAAATGAAAACTGTTGACAATATGATGATAGGCATTCACATGTCAAGTAAATTATAAATTTACACATCATACCATAAGCTCTTCCAGTTTTACAGGACTTTTTAATATGTTTCTTCCTTAAAAGACCGGCCCAGTCGCTCAAAGTTATCAATTTTAAATTATTCTAGAAACTCTTTTCTAAATGTGTTCATTATGTGTAATTTTTCTAATACTATTCTACTTGATTCAAGGTTTCCTCTGACCAAAGACCAGGAAATCGCTGAGCCCGATTGGCAAGTATACCTGCGAGACACGGCGAGGATGGTTCTGTCTGAACAAACTCCCAGGAAACTCCTCGAAGTACGAACTCGTCTCTATGAACTAATAGTGCATGGAATACCGACTGATATCATTTTCAAGGTACCTATGTTTCATTTCTGCCCATACTATGTATAACATGTTTGGTTATTAATCATGCTTGATAATCACTTAGCAAATTCAAAATGTTTTTTCAAGGACAAAAATATGGTGTGTGGCGCACTCACACAACTTTCCTTACCGTTATGAAAATTGATCACCTGACGCTAGTGTTCCCGCGCATCTCAAGTCTACTATTTAAAGATCTGAGCCAGCTGGTGACAGGACAATAACGCTGTAGGCACACGAGGTCTGCTATCTCTTCATAGTGAATGATTTAATAGAATCAACAGTTGCCAACAGTTTGCAATTGAATAATCACATTTTCTCGAATTTTGAGCCTATTTTCAAGTTTAGGTGAAAATGCTACTGAACATTAATAGTAGAGATTTTCATGCTCAATCTTTTCCACTTGGACTTTTTTGTTTAAATTGTATATGAAGCTGATAATTGGGAATCTAAAATCAAACTTTGCATAGATGGGGCGGAGCTCCTGAAATTGTTACAGATATGGGAATTGTGGCAGTTGATAGAGCTTTTCAATTACTATATTAGGAATTAGGTATAAATTTGATCAAAATCGTTGGAGCCGTTTTCGAGAAAATATCGAAAACCCTGTTTTTGACAACATTTTTGTCATTTTACCCGCCATCTTGAATTGCATTTGATCGAAATTGTTCGTGTCGGATCCTCATAGTGGTTCCAAATTTCAAGTCATTCCGTTAATTGGGAGATGAGATATCGTGTACACATACAAACACACACACACACACACACACACACACACAACACACACACACACACCACACACACACACACACACACCACACACACACACACACACACACACACACACACCACACACACACACACACACGCACGCACGCACGCACGCACGCACGCACGCACGCACACACACACACCACACACACACACACACACACACCACACACACACACACACACACACCACACACACACATACCAATACCCAAAAACCACTTTTTTGGACTCAGGGGACCTTGAACCGTATAGAAATTTGGAAATTGGGGTACCTTAATTTTTTTCGGAAAGCAATACTTTCCTTACCTATGGTAATAGGGCAAGGAAAGTAAAATGTCAAACTAAGGCCTGGACACACAGATAGCGATCTGCGATCAGAGCGGTCTTGGGAGGATATAGATTTATAGATATCTGAGATATAGATATAAATACCTAAGACCGCTCTCATCGTAAATCACTCTCTATGTGTTCAGACCCTTGGTGTTCCTTTCAATATAATTACACATCCTTTCATCATAAAAACTAATTTTTTGTTATTTTCGATGATATTTTGCACAATTTCTTCTATAAAACACAAAGTTGCTTTAATTACCTTCAATGACTGCTTCCGGTCTCCACAAACACTAAGCTAAATAGCAAACTGAAGGTGGGGATGGCTCAATCATGAAAAAAGTTGAATATAGGGCAGTTGACCTGTAGTTTCCAGTTGATCCCTTCACTCAACCATCTACATCAGATATACCTAGATACTTGAATTACAGAAATAGAAGGTGGTAGAGAAGGGAAAGTGGCAATAATGCCTTCCTAGCATTTCCACTGACTTTCCAACGTGAATCTCACAATATCAACATAAACTGATAAACTGATGTTGTTATAAATGTTAATACTATGTCGACCTTATGTATAAAACAGTAAGGAGTACTTAAATCCATTACTTTCAACTGTATCAAATTTATATAATTATCGGAGTGATGGAAGCACTTCAAAACAAATTTAATTTTTTGGAAATTTGAAAACAAATTCTTTTTTTGTTACAGGGCTTGTTGAAAGAACTCATCAAGAATTGTGATCTGCAACTGAAAACAGCGGTGATTGAGCTGGCAGCCACCCACGAGCATCGACTCCATAGGGGCTCCAAAGTCATCTTCTATCTCGAATCATTCATTGCCAAATTTATGGCCTTGTACCTGCAGTTCATGGAGGAAACTATTGGGGGAATGTACTGAGTGTGAGTGTTTTTACTTCGCTAAAAGGACAAATTTATAATATTGTGATTGGCTTAAGCAAAAGGACATCTTATAATTGTGATCGGCCAAAGCAACTGTTTAGAGTCAAAACATAATAGAGCTTAGGTAGACGGTATCAGAGAAGGTAGCTGATAGAGTTGAAAAAAGCGTGTATTAATTTGTGTCTGAACATATTGGAGCGGCAAATGTAGCGTAGAATTTAGAAGGAAGTGGAGACATTAAGATACATGCATTATTTGAACACTCTCAGCTACCTTATCTGATACACTCTACCTTTGCTGTTCCACTATGTTTTGACCCTTATATGAATAAGTTTCTACTTTAAAAAGTGTTAGGAAACCGGAATTTTTTATTATTATGAACTAGGTTATTGAAAATAAAGTAAACGTTTGTAAATGAAATCATAGTTATTCAATTTATTTCAAAACATTAAATTGGCAATCGATTTTTTTACATTTTTAATCGCAGTTTATTAACATTTTTATTTACAATCAAGTGTAAGAGTGTTAAAAAGTAAACAATTTAATGAAAGTATATAAACTTCTTACAAATTGAAATTAATACAAAACAACTTTAAATAGAAGCTGAGAGATGTAGTTTAATATAATTTTCCCAAATTACAAATAAAATCGGCACATTGAAGATAGCTAACCTTTTTGAACAAAATGTACGTCAATAGATTCATTATGACGATCTCAGTGGCTGTCATTAATTTTGTCAAAGCCAGTTACTCAAAAATCTAATCAAATTTTAAATCTTGATCAAAGTTTAACGTTATTTTAAAAAATATATGTCATCTATCAGAATTAAAGCAAAATATAGACGCTTAATATTATTGTACATTACCACTAATAACATCATGTTATAAATAAGTACTATATTGTATAAAGATATTGCGCGTTTATGGACCGCTTAACGGAAAACAATGAAAGAGCAATGTAATGACGTCATTTCACGGTGTTCGTATTCAATCGTATTTTCCTACAATTTACCTTTGAACTATAAAGGCCCAAGCCACATGAGGCGTTTTTCAGACGAGTCAGCAGGGCAAGAAGCCTCGAGAATCAGCTGATTCCTGAACGCCAACACAATCAGCTTATCGGAGAGCTTTCTGCCCTGTCGACCACTACCTCCGTAATAATTGAACAAAGCCATAGTACATTCTGGTGACGTCAGCACAGATAGGGCTCCTACACGAATAAAATTTGTTGATTTCAGCTGATTATATCAGCTAGTGTTTTTATTGGTGTAGGAGCCCTACCTGTGCTGACGTTACCAGAATGTACTATGGCTTTGTTCACGGTTTCGACTCGTTTGTAAAATTCCTCGTGTGGCTTGGCCATAAGGATGATAGGTACAAAACTCATATGGGATAGCTATAGTACGTATTTGAATTAATTGGCGCCTTTTCAAGATGGCGGTCTCGTTTCGGTGGCAATTTCGAACACAAAAACCAACAGATGAAAGGCCGCAACGCTGATAGCGTGTAATGTAAACCCGATAGAGCCAGTGTGAAATTAGATGACTCAGCAGTTTCAGCTAGCGGAGGAACCCTGTAGGTATCCAACCAAAATTTCGGCTGATTTAGACGGAATATTAGCTGGAAAATCGAACGATGCTCGGAAATCATCAGGTATACAGCAGACATTACCACAGAATATTGAACTTGTGTGGGATATTTGGTGTTGGAGAGTTTTTTGTATTGTAGTAGAATGAGAATGAGTGTGATAAGTAGTAGAGATGAAGGTATGATTGCTCTAAACAGGGAAACCAACAAAGTGGCATAATTGGAAACATAACAAACTCGATAAACAGTTGTAAGGGGGATAACTTTTGCATGCAAGAACTGCGGTATACTAACTAGCAACCCTATTAACCAAACTATCATTAACTCCAATCTAAAACTCATCCTACCCCCGGCTAAACTGGACAAATTCTGTAAAACTAACAAGTAAACTACGACAGTACCCAGGAGGGTCTCACATCCAAGGAATATGTGACAATAGCTATCGGGGAAATTCCATATGCCAGTTCCGTCGGCTAGTATTAGGATTTCGTAAGGTGCTAGAAACAGAAGCACGCAAATGTCGGCTAGGGCAAGGTGCAGGCTGATTGGCAGAATTCGCCTTTTGGCTAGACCAATGGAGAGGATCGAATTGGTCAGAACTCCGCCCACTATTAGACCAATCAGGAAAGCCCATACTGCCCAATGGGACTTCGATGTCATTTCCTCGATAGATTCGTAAAAAGTGCTCGAACTGTTCATGATTAGCTGTTGAAAGTGATGTTCGATTCATATAATAAAAAATACATAGGATCCAAATTATTCTTATAAATAATATATATGATGTTTTTCAAGTTCTATTACATTAATTGAAAGATCAGATACTACTTTGATGAGTGCAATCAAGAATAATGCGAACCGGTAACATATGAAAGCTATTTTATGGTGTCTATACATCTACTATTTCTTACTCTTCAGTAATAAAAAATAATTTCACCTATAGTTGATGGATTTTAATGTCACGTCAGTAATTAAAAATATTTTTATTTATTTATCAAAACTTGATTTTTTGAGTTGAACTGAAACCCCCTGCTTGAACTATTCATGATTATTGGTAGCTTCTGTTTAAATTGGGGTTCAAATGCCAATGTATTCAGTTTTAATGCCAAATTATTAATATAAACTTATCATCATACTTGGAATTCTCCATTACACTAAAAGAAGTCTTTCACAGCTTGAGTTTTAGCTTCCTTCTTAGTTAAGAAGACTTAGTTACAATATAAGACGTATTAATTGAACAGATTTGAAAAAGGTGGTGCCTCTAACAAATTTTATGAAAGTAACAATTTGTATAAAAGTTTATGAAATAAGATCTCATGTAACGTTTAAGTTAAGGATTAAATTATTAATTCTTGGATGGATAAGAATATTGAATTTCCACAAATTATGTAAAGTCAATAAAATTAAATATAAATTCACCTTCTCAAATATGGATTTATAGTGGATTCCTAACATAGAACATAAGACTTAGAAGAATATAGAACATAGAACAGAAGACTTAATAACATAAGAATACGGTATCAAACAATGCTGTTGCTTTGGAAAAATTAGTACACCTATAACCATCAATCATTGTAATTGATAAAATATAATTGAGTATTCACTGTTCAAAATAACGTGTGTAAAGTTTCAATATTTCCAAAAAGAATGATTTTCTATCATCTAACTATTCTAGATATTATATTGCTGAATTTTGAACGGATTCTTTATTCCACACACTTTTCAAAACTATTAAATAACATCACTAGTACCTAAGCCTGCCTATTCCACTGTTTTCATCAATATTTCACTGTTTCAATAGTACACTGATATAAAATTCGTTGACACCATCGTCTCCAAGTACATTCACAATATTCACATCAACATTATTATTTAGATTGTGTGGATTCACTCTCAGAGCTCCTCGCCGTGACTAATGAACGTTGAAGTGTTAATTCACTTCAAGGTCTTGGAACATACACTTCCACTTATTTTTCATTGCGCTTGTCATTCAATAAAATATCGCAGAATACTCAGTTGAAAAACTATTATAGTAAAATTATGCATTTAATCATGTACCTATAAACTCAATCACTTTCCATGATTTACGAATTATTAAGTCACTTGAATAAGCACGGAAAACTCAGTTGAAAATTAATAGCTCACTGCTTTATTATGATTGGATTCTAAAAATATCCAACACGTTAGCTTATAGTATTATCCTTCAACTAAATTAAATCCAATGTTGTATTTTCCAGTTTAATCTCATAAGTTGCTATCAAGAATTTTGCGTTTTAAATTTATTAAATGGAGTTAATAATCTTGTAGCATAAATAAATAAACTGAATTATTCGCTGAAATATAAAAAATATGTCTTCATATCAACACTGAATCTATCCACGATTTAACGATTGAACGAAACTATCACAACAATAAAAACTTTGAAATTGAAAATGTACTATTCCAAAAGGTGTATTAGAATCTACATGCTTAAAAAACATTCAAAACAGTGTCGATGATTAGGCCTAATTATCAAGTTGTAATGTACATGTTGATGATCTAGCTACGTCTATCATTAAAGCCAAAACAATGATAAGTGAATACAGTAGCCTAGCCTACATATCACATATTCTCATTAAAGTTTGCTATTTTAACTGGTGCAAGTTTCAGGGTCACTAATCGAATAAAAAAAGGCTTGAATAGATAAGAGATTAAAACATTTTCTTTCGGTATCTCTTCTTTCAATGCTGTTGAAACAATGAACTGCTCAATAAAATGCTGTATATTCTAGTTTTTTATCTTCTTTTTAAAATGTTTCACTAATTGGAAACTTGCTTTTTTACATTTCTACTTGAAATCAAGAAAATACAAACATATTGTCAGTTATTTATAAAATTTTATTAAAAGATGTTTTGAATATTGTAAAAGCTATAGGATTGAAAAGTTTGGGCACTTCATTAGAATGAACTTTTAATTTGGAACAATAAGCGCTGGTTAAATTTTAATCGTGATTAATTCCACGAGAACCAATCAGAGAAGCCGTCTTATCAAAAAAGCCTTCTCTGGTTCTCGTGAAATTAATCACGGTTAAAATTTAACCGGCTGTTGTGCAACCGGGCCTAAGTTGAATATGTTGACCAAATTAATTTTTGTTCTGTTCCTTCCAGCATTCATTAATATTCTACTAATTTTTAAATAAATAGGACAGTTTTTTTTATTCTCGTTTAACTAAATTTCAGCTCACATTATAATGCTTGAGTAGGCTACACCTAACAAACTAAAATCATCCAACAGCAATGTGACGAATACCTGAACTTATTGAGGGATGGATGATCATCTATATGTATCACCAATTTTATTATAAGCTGAAGCTTGGCGCTATGTGGTGGAATGGGTTCGCGGTAAGGTGTGAGGTGCATGCCAACTATTATTACTAATATTGTACCCGTTTGCTGGGAACCCACGCAGGAATTAAACTAATAAAAGAATATTACATTTGTTAAACAATATTATTCAATGAATTCACAATAATTCGATGTTTAACTTGTACTACAGCCTACACCTTTTGACTTCGATTTAAGGTGGGATATCCATCCACCAATAGAGGCCAAATTTATATAAATTATTTATATTTTGTCGAGCTTTAATAACAACTTATTCAGGAGTGAAGGTTGAGCGATCTAATAAAGAAGGCTATAATGTGTTTTAAACTTTAATTGGATAATAATATTAATACAACATTTAGGTAATAAAGCAAAGTGCAACGTTATATTATACTAAAATAAAGTAGAAATAAATGGATCATGAAATAATTTATCATGATAAGACATTTGAAGCAATCATTAACATGATATGTTCTGTGGAAGACACATTTCTCAAACAATAGAATATTTTTATCCTTCTTTAAATGTAACAGCCAAATAGACTAGCAACAATTTATGATTTATAATTCTGTTACAATTCTTTATTTTTAGCAATTTATTTCCTTGACATAATCTATACATAGTACATTTGAAAATTTTTCTTCGGGTGGAAAAATAAGCTTGAAATTCGAAAAAATGTGATTATTCAATTGCAAACTGTTGATTCTATTAAATCATTCACTATGAAGAGATAGCAGACCTCGTGTGTCTCCAGCGTTATTGTCCTGTCACCAGCAGGCTCTGATTTTTGAATAGTATACTGTACTTGAGATGCGCGTGAACACTAGCGTCAGGTGATCAATTTTCATAACGGCAAGGAAAGGTTAAGCTGCGTTTACACCGGAGTTAATATGGTAACACAAGTTTTTAACATTTTTGTTATCAACTGATGTTAATTACAAAAGTTAATAACATCATGTTGAGTTGCGTTTACACCGGAGTTGATAACATGAGTTATTAATAAAAAGTTGTCAACTTGACTGAATCGACAAAAAATTCTCTTGAAAAAAGTTGATAACTCGTGTTTTCAACAGAAATTGCTTGTTATTAACAAGATTTATGTTATCCATCGTGAGTCGTTAACTTTTGTTAATAACAGTTACTATCTTCCCCGCAACCCCCTCGCCCAGCATCCCTACCCTAAAACTACAGCTGTTCCCTAATAACTACAGCTGCAGACTTTGTTGATAACAAAACTAGCAGCCAAAAGAAAATATATTAACTTATGTTGAAAACTTTTGTTTTAAATTCTGGTGTAACACATTATAGTTTATTTACATTAGATCAGATGAAGATCATTATTTTAATGATCACACACATGTTTCAATTCAAATTTGAAGACAATTTTTTGCTTTTTATTCCGGCTGTTATATCATATGAATAGTCTCGTTAAATGAAATCATATGGAAGTCAATTATATTGATAACAAGATCTTGTTAATAACAAGGAATTTTCTGTTAGAAACATGAGTTATTAACTTTTGTCAAGATAAATTTTTGACGATTCAGTCAAGTTAATAACTTTTTGTTAATAACTCGTGTTATTCACTCCGGTGTAAACGCAGCTTTAGATTTTTAAATAAATAGGACAGTTTTTTATTCTCGTTTAACTAAATTTCAGCTTACATTATAATGCTTGAGTAGGCTGCACATAACAAACCAAAATCATCCAACAACAATATGACGAATACCTATATCACCAAGTGATCATCTATATGTAAGGTATCACCAATTTTATTATAAGCTGAAGCTTGGCGCTATGGTTGTGGTGGAATGGGTTCGCGGTAAGGTGTGAGATTGGAACCCACGCAGGAATTGAACTAATAAAAGACTATTACATTTTGTATACAATATTATTCAATGAATTTACAATAATTCGATGTTTAACTTTTACTACAGCCTGAACTTACACCTTTTGACTTCGATTCGAGGTGGGATACCCATCTACCAATAGAGGCCAAATTTATATAAACTAGTAGTTCTGTGAACAGTAGACCTCACGCAGTATTCTCATCCACAAGTACCTGATTGAAACTATAGACCTTATGGAAATACAGCAATAGACCAAAGACCTTAAAGATGCATAGAACACATGCAGCGCTAGTGTCGTACTTGGAATTGAAATCCGCCATTGAGGGGCAACCCATAAGATTATTACATACCAATGCCACCAATGCCTTTGTGATCTATAGTATTACAAATATTATTTATATAATATCTCGTGCTAAAATACCCCAATGGCGGCCTTCAATTTCAAGTAAGAGCTATCATTGGGAAGGCATAGGCATTGTGGGTCTATATCTCTTTAAGGTCTTTGCAATAGACTGGCTTCTCCACACATCTGTGTAATCACTTGCCAGCTGATTTATGATGATAATTCTATAGTCTGATTTTACTCTAATATTGGCGTATGAAGGAGGCTCCTTTTCCTTTTATATTATCCTTGAAATGCGAAATTTCCAACACCTTGTATATACGTCGACGCGCAATTTAAAAGGAACATACCTGTCAAATTTCATCAAAATCTATTATCACGTTTCGCCGTAAATGCGCTACATATAAGCATTTAAACATTAAGAGAAATGCCAAACCGTCGACTTGAATTAGACCTCACTTCGCTCGGTCAATTATATTTTTTCGAGCTTTAATAACAACATATTCAGGAGTGAAGGTTGAGCGATCTAATAAAGAAGGCTATAATGTGTTTTAAACTTTAATTGGATAATAATATTAAACAACATTTTAGGTAATAAAGCAAAGTGCAACGTTATATATACTAAAATAAAGTAGAAATAAATGGTCATAAAATAAGTTAACATGATAAGACATTTGAAGCAATCATTAACATGATATGTTCTGTGGAAGACACATTTCTCAAACAATAGAATATTTTTATCCTCCTTTAAATCTAACAGCCAATTAGACTAGCAACAATTTATGGTGTATAGTTTGGAGTTTATTTTCTTTATAGATATAATTCTGTTACAATTTTTTATTTTTAGCAATTGATTTCCTTGGCATAATCTATACATAGTACACCTTTGAAGTTTTCCTCGGGTGGAATAATAAATTTGGAAGATGAAAAATGTTTCACAATTCTAATACTTTGTTTGTATACATTAAAAACAGATACATTATTGAGATTATTTAAATTTTCAAAAAATATTTCATACTTTCAACAAACGTACCTAGCAAGAATCTCTCAGTCTTATGGTAATTGCGTGAAGCTGATAGTCAAAGCAGATGGGAAAAATAATGCAAAATTTGTTAGTAAGTTAGCTTACAAGTTTGAGAAGATAATATTGAAAAAAATCCAAATTGTCTCGAAATTCCATTTATAGGCAACTAAATTTACAAATTTGGGCGCACGTTTTTTCGGTTCTAGAATTCGGCTTCTAGAAAACTAGGCACTAAAAATAAATTGATAATAGTTTTTTTCCAGAGATGAGGAATATTTAAATAAACACCCTTTGGTTTTAAAACATTCATCAAGATTTTATGAATTGGAATTAATGTCTCACTTTTCAACACGTGATAGCTTTAATCTGAAGTACTTGATTCATCAACTTTGGAGTGTAGATTTTGCTCGTATCATAACACTATGTGATACAACTAGTGATAACAGAAAGGGATACAAAACACAAAGGAATTAAAGCTTAGTTCTCTAATTCTTGCATTGGTAAAACTACATTCACGTTTGCAACTTCTAAATTACATTTCTGTACTGTTGAATAACATTTAATAATTGTATTTTCTGATTTGGAATTCAAGAAATTTATGATTTACCTAGTCCTATCTTAAGTTGGTGTCTTTATTTGATAAAATCGTCTTTTTTATTTATAAACTGTTTCAATGGTACCAATACGTCTTTCAACTCACTAAACGACAAAAATAACATTAGTTGCGTTGTAATAAAACTCAATTGACAAAAAACAAGAATATTTTTCAAATAATTAATTTAATCATATTCATTTACATTGAAAATTCTCTTACAATGAATTATTATTAATTTTGAATCATATTATTCAAAATTAATACTATTATTTATTAATCAATTTTATTCATCCTTTGAAACCAATTTCGTGTACTAATGGAGAAGCAAGTGACAAAAGTTTGTGGAAAATGAAAGTCGAATCACAACCACCTCCTTCTAAGAATCGATTTTAAATTCAAAACAATCATTAATTTCAATCCGTTTTGAACTTTTTTTGACGACACTACAGTCTAATGTTTGAATATTAGTTATTAAAAACTAGTACTCACGTGTGGAGCACTTTCGGATTTTTTGAAATCCATTTTCAACACTCGGATTATTTTAAAAATCCGAAAAAGCTCCACACGTGAGTACTAGTTTTTAATAACTAATATTCAAAACTTAGACTGTAGTGTCGTCAAAAATAGTTCAAAACGGATTATCAACTTGCAGTTCGTCATGGATAGTGAAATAGATGAATTTCAATTGAAACCAACTTCTTGTAATATTAGAGACAGAACATATTGGTGTGTATATACCGTGTTCAAAATCAAAACATAACTGTTATTGAAATCAATTTCTTTCTTGATACTTGACTCTTAATTGAGACAATTAATTTCAAAAAATAATAATTCTTAAACAAATTGAGAATTGATACAAGTGAATACAATTTTCTTGTATTACTTGAGAGAGAGCATTATTGGTAGCAGTGTCGATTGGAACAAACATCAAAATCGCCAGGTATTAATTGAAATCGATTTCTTGTATTATTTGAGACAGTCGGACGACTAGTCGGATCAGAATCGGCGGGTGCGTCTGAGCTGGACATCCAACTCGGCCAGCTGCTGGAGGAATCCGTTGTTGGGCCTGACTTCACGCGCCGACCTCACCTTGTGCAGTGCCTTGGACGCCGACATTCCCTCCTTCAGCATCAGGTAGGCGATCACACACGTGCTCGAGCGGGACAGGCCCATCATGCAGTGCACCAGCACTTTGCCTGAGTAGCATCATAATAAATAGTAGTAAATAATTGATTAGAAAAATACTAGAACCTTGCGCAAACAGATAAGAAGAAGAAGAAGAAGAAGATAGGAGATGGAGGAGCAAAAGAAGAAGAAGAAGAAGGAGATGGAGGAAGAAGAAGAAGAAGAAGAAGAAGGAGATGGAGGAAGAAGAAGAAGAAGAAGGAGAAGAAGGAGATGGAGGAAGAAGAAGGAGATGGAGGAGGAGGAAGAAGATGAAGAAGAAGAAGAAGAAGAAGGAGGAGGAGGAGAAGAAGAGGATGACAGGAGAAAAAGAAGACAGGGGAAGAAGATAGGAGAAGAAGAATAAGACAGGAGATGAGGGAGCCAGGGGAAGAAGTTAGGAAAAGAAGAATAAAAAAGAAAGAAGTAAAAGAAGAAGTAAAAAGGAGGAAGAAGAAGAAGAAGGACAAAACAGAAGAAGATGAAAAAGAACAAAACAAGTCAGGAAAAGAAGACTGGAGGAGCAGGAAGAAGAAGAAGAGGGAGGAGGAGGAAGAGAAGACAGAGAATGTAGAATGTGATGTATATATGTTTATGTATATTCTTTTATTTACAAATAATAGTCCTTCTTGACGATTTCCTATACTCTTTCAAGAGTCTCCAGGAAGAAAATTTAATCAAATCAAATCAGAAAAAGAAAACAGGATATGAGAAAGACAGTGGAAAAAAGA